>NC_142928.1:63279691-63364691 GCF_046866305.1 Octopus bimaculoides
ATTCTCAAACACTAGTCCCACACTCACACACTATTAGTAAAAACCTTTTGCTTTCGCCCTCTGTTTATTAATGGCTTCAAATTTTGACACAAAGCCAGCAGTTTTAATCGGATAGGGATCATAGAAAACATCGACTCTAGTACTAGACTGGTAATTTGTTTTATCGACACCCCCGGAAGGATGACAGGGAAAGTTAACCCGGGCAGAATCTGAACTCAGAACTTAATGAGTGAGTCGGAAGAAATTCTGCAAAGCAGTTTTCTCCGACATCCTACAATTTTTGTCAACTCGCCCTCCACTTCACTTTTTTACTAATGAGAAGACAGAATAGAGCTTTGCCTTTCATCTTTTCACGCTCAATATGAAAAAATATAAGTACCAATCTAGAGTAGTGGATTGGCAGAACTGTAACAAATTCAACCCAGGTGTCTTGAGGTATTTGACCTGGTATTTGACCTGGTTCTTTGCTTTCTGCTATGGCCTACACGGGTATTAGACTTAATGCGTCATCCGGTTTAACCCCGCCACCTGGAGCACCTTGGACAGGTACCTTCACTGGAGTTGTCTGTTGCCAGCATTCTGACCGGATCTCCAGTTTGAGGATGCATTCTTCCATCCCTCTTATCAATCTCAGCAACCCTATTAAGTCATTGGTGATACCTTACCTCCTGGCTGAAAGATAAGAAAAAAATTCGCATGAGTAGTGTGAAGGTGAGTAGCTCGCTTTACAATCACGTACAATGGGGTTCAGTCCCACTGCGGGGCACTTTGGGCAAATGTCTTTAGCTATAGCCTTGAGCCGACCAATACCCAGTGAATGAATTTAGCAGACGGAAACTGTAAGGAAGCGCGCGCGCACGTGTGTATGTGTGTGTCTTTGTGCTTGTTCCCACTCCCGACTGATTGACAACCGGTATTAGTTCGTTTACGTACCCGTAACTTAGCGGTTCGATAAAAGACCCCCGACAGAATATGTGCCAGACTTGAAAATAAGTATTGGAGACGATTTGTTCTACTAAATTCTCCAAAGTAATGCCCCAGCATGGCTACAGTCCCATGACTGAAACAACTAAAAGAAGAAATTTTTTTCGTCGTCATATTGCTGGAAACATTTAAAATATTGCAAGTACAACGTATATCACGTGACCACGTGATAGACCAGACTATCGGATGTTGTTATACATCGCTGATCACAATGCGCTTTGCATCACTTTAACTTTCGAATGATGCCACCCAGCTGTCTAGGTGAGAAGGCCAACATTACCTCTGATCTGAAGGATTCTCCATCGCAGGGTTACCCATTTACAGCTGTATGGATTTTTATCACATTTTGCAATTTTCTCCCACATTTTCAACTTTCACTCTTCTACTTCCTATTAGAAACCCTGAATTAAAGTATTCCAGTGAAAATAAGATTAAGGCATAATGTATGTTTAATAATTTGGGGTTAAATGGTTCAAACTGAGTCAAATTATTTCCTCTTCATTTATTAATTTATTTTTTGTAAAGATATATTCTGAAATTTTTCGTTGTTGATTGATATATATATATACTTTCTCTACCGGTTGTCAGTGCTTAGGTTAGGTTATGATAATCCCAGTATTAAAGACAACAGTCGGTTCATACGTTTCTTGACACACACAGTAGGAGAATTTCGGCCTAATATTGCAAAGAATTCAGTGCTAGTCATAAAATATGCAAAGAGGTTCCATTGGAAGAAGCAACTGATTATTTTATTTTATCGACCACGAAGGATGAAAGGCAAAGTCAACCTCGGTGGCATTTGAACTCGAAACGTAAAGACGGACGAAGCCAGCTCACCATCTTAATTTCAAATTTTGACACAAGGCCAACAGTTTCGGGAAAGAGGATAAGTCGACTGTACTGACTGCCCAGTGTTTAACTGGTACTTATTTTATCGACCCTGAAACGATGAAAGCAAGGTCGACCTAGACGGTTTTTGAACTCGGGAAGTAAAGACGGACGAAATAACGCTAAGCATTTTGCTCGGCATGCTAACGATTCCGCCAGTTCGTTACATTAATAATAGTTTCAAATTTTGACACAAAGTCATCAGGTTTAATAATTTCTTTTATTTATCACAGGTGCATTAGATATGGATGCCATTACAGGGGCAGTTTGCAATTTGTGTGGGGTTTACATAACAGATAAGTGGAGGCGCAATGGCCTAGTGGTTAGGGCAGCGGACTCGCGGTCATAGGATCGCAGTTTCGATTCCCAGACCGGGCGTTGTGAGTGTTTATTGAGCGAAAACACCTAAAGCTCCACGAGGCTCCGACAGGGGGTGGTGGCGAACCCTGCTGTACTCTTTCACCACAACTTTCTCTCACTCTTACTTCCTGTTTCTGTTGTGCCTGTAATTCAAAGGGTCAGCCTTGTCACGCTGAATATCCCCGAGAACTACGTTAAGGGTACACGTGTCTGTGGAGTGCTCAGCCACTTGCACGTTAATTTCACGAGCAGGCTGTTCCGTTGATCGGATCAACTGGGACCCTCGACGTCGTAAGCGACGGAGTGCCAACAACAACATAACAGATAGGGGCAAAAGAGAGAGGAGGGTTAAATTAGGTATATAGCATATATAAATGTGTGAATACATCTATGATACAGCCTTCTTGATACAGGAAAATTTCCAGCTACGGCCAGTCAAGGAACTTTACAGATCCTGGTTCACCTTCACAACTAAGGGTAAAAGCTCATGCCAATATGTTACTCTCCAATCTACAGACGCTTGCTCAGAGTTGATTCTTTCATCCTAATCATCTATTTCACAATTACTCTTAGCTAGCGCAATGACTCGACTGCAAGATGGCATCCTAAGTTCTCATACATTTTATAATAAATGTGGTGAATATTTGGTAAATTCTGACGCAGTTCTAACAGTGAAGATGGCTGTACTCAAAACTTCAATGCTATCAATAAAAATCTGTTTTCTGTCATCATCACCACTATCTCCACTTCTGTTTCCTTATTCCACATCGTTCTCTCACCAAACTAACATTTCTGGCGTCTTAATTTGTTTCTTTGACAGATGACAATTAAAATATTGAATTATGAGCAGACGACAATTACGCTAAGTTAAACAGCAACCGACATTTACTTTATTGTTTATATTACAGCAACGATATCGCTAACGGAGGTAATGGTGGTAATGGGCGTCGTCGTCAGACAGTAAATAAATTATTTTGCCTTGCTTGTCGTAACAATGAAAGAAGCAATATATATTCATTTTTTACATTATCCCTTAGATTGTTACCTGTCTGTGTGCGTGTATGTGTTTGAGTGTGCATGAATTTATGACTGTATGTATATAAATCTAAGTAGACATATATAAATATATGTTTTGCATCTGTTTGTATGCATGCGCATATCTGTGCATATATATATATATATATATATATATATATATATATAAGGGAGAGATAGAGAGAGAGAGAGGTAGATAGATAAATAGATATAAATGTATATACATATGCATGTGTGTAAATATACATTTATACTTGTATGTGTATGTATATATATATATATATATATATATATATATATATATATATATATATATATGCATCTATGTAAATATACATTTATACATGTGTGTATATATATACATTTGTATATTATATGCATGTATAGACATACATTTATGTGTGTGTGTGCGCGCGCACACACACACGTTTATACACACACAAACATGTATATGCATACGAGTATAGACACATATACACACAGGCATCCACACATGTATGTATATTATCTGAGGAGATCCACTTATAATGTCATTTAGTCTACGTTTAGTCTAGAAATATGTAGATGTTGTCAAAAACTGTGAATACAGGAATTTAAAATATATAAATATTTATATATCTAAAATAATAAAAATCAAAGTACGAGAAATTTCTTCTCTCTCTCTCTCTCTCTCTCTCTCTCTCTCTCTCTCTTTCTTTCCCCTCTCTCTCTCTCTCTCCCCCCTCTCTCTCTCTCTCTCTCTCTCTCTCTCACATACACTCACTCTGCGCACACACACAAATACACTGATTTCATGTGTGGACTTGTAAACCACAGTATCGTTCTTTTGATATTACTTGTTGAATATTTTTTCAAAAATAATATTTCATGAATTGAACTAGTGTCAAAGGTGAACTGTAAAATTTGGTGTTTATTTTATTTTTTTTATTCTTCTTTCTTCTGTTACTCTCCCATTCCGTACCTCGTTTTTATCCATTTTTATATATATTTCTCTTTCGCTGATATTAAATGATGAATTAATCTACTACTGAAACATTGGTGAGAAGATACTGTTGTTATCATTGTTTAACAAGAGTTTGCTTCAATGAACAAGCTTCACTAGAAGCAGTGACAAGTGTCTATCAGTAAATTTATACTAACATTGATGCGCTTAAAGGTTAATGAGTGGTCTTTTGTTTTATTTTTTCACTACCTCTCTTTTTATCTTTGATGATTGCTATAACTGGAATGTCGAGCGACAACGTAGGGGACCCTTTGTTATAAAGGGTTACCCAATAATTGTTGGCAGTAGTAACTGTTTCGTTGCGGAAATCTGAACAACGTATCTTTTTAAATATATGTGGCTCCATCTCGCAAAGGTCGTTAATATGAAGGAGATAACTGTACCGTTACAGCATGAGGCAGGATTAGAAATTTGAATTTGAAATACGAGCAAGAAAGTCAGTAGAGTTTCCTATGAAGTTCTAACAATTTCTAGTTGGTGGTATTCATATATGGCACTATTTCATTCTTTTTGGAAATCTTCAGCATGATATAATGTATAGCTTATAAATTAGATATATTACGAAGTGAGATATTTTATTAAAATTACGGATGAAATTATGCAATCTGTGGGAAATTCAGTATTGCAAATCGATCCTCATTTTCATTATGAGTAAGGAGTTAAATTACGATAAAATGTTTTATTACGAAAAGAATCTTGAATAAATGATCCACAATTTGGAAATTAGGTAAAGAAATGTAGCACGAAAGCAATAAAGTTTTGTGTAACGTATGTAATGTAGACAAACCTACAAAACCAATTTAATAAAACATACATGCTTCTTCAGCTATAGAGAAAAAATAGTACAGTAAAAACAAAATGAAGCCCGCTGCAAATTATGAAAGTAGTTTTTTTTTTTTTTCTAAGATCAAAACAACTAAAATCTGACCATCCATCTATTTTTGCCGTCCACTAATCCGAGGGAAGTTGAGTGGGTAGAGTCCCCAAGTACTTCCTCCATGGCGTCCTAAAAGAAGCAACAGCCATTAAACGTCCCTGTTAGATTCCCTAGCGTAACCAACTGAGACTATAGATAATAACCATTTCGCTTATGATCTTCCTCTGGATCTCCTGTTGGTTACATCGATTTGAAGAATCTGTCTTGCGATCCTTTCCTGCAGCATTCTAATTATATGTCCATAGTAGCGGAGCATTGACCTCTCGGTGCGGAAAAAATTTGGAGAGACTACCTGATCTTCGATCTACACTACTTATCAAGTAACATTACTCAATGGATCCTTCAGAGAAACCCTATTTCGGTCGCTTCTATTCCCCATCGTACCCTTTCAATTATAACTCAACATTCAGTACCCTAGGTGAGGATAGGTACGAAAACAATGTGGAATGAAAATTTTCAGAAATATATTCTGATATATATATACTGTCTTTGGTGCGAAATGATAAAGTGCTGCATTTTAGTATGGAACTTCAGACGACTGATGTGGATTGAATGTCTTCTTACTTTTAATTTCAATGCATCCATTAAGGCGGGAAGCTGGCAGAATCGTTAGCACGCCGGGGAAAAATGCTTAGTCTTCATGTTCTGAGTTCAAATTCCGCCGAGGTAGACTTTGTTTTTCATCATGTTCGGGGTTGATAAAGCAAGTACCAGTTGAGCATTGGAATCGATTTAATCCCTCTCCCAATATTGTTTTCTTTGTGCAAAAACTTAGAAGCAATATCAATGCATTCTTTAATATTCTAATTTCCTTCTGTTTACATCTTTCTTATACTTACAGCAGTCTTAGTAAGGTTCGAAGAAGTTAATCTGTACGTAATAGCTCAGTCTGCTAGCTATGGCAATCAAATATCCCTAAATACACACCATGCCGTCTCTAAAGAGAATATGCACAGTGCGGGATGATCGCGAGTAAAATTATCTTGAAGCTAGGTCAGCTTGACCTAGGACCAAACAATAGCAATCACTAAACAAGTGAAATTAATACGTACTGATTCGTTCTGATTGTTGCTCTTTTTATAATCTTAAATCCTAATCTATGTTAATGCCTCTAGACACACAGATTCTTCAACAGGTCCATAGCAGCCTTTAATGAAGGTTCTTTCTGATCCACAACCCTGGTTCTGACGCACGCTTTTAATGCAGATATTGGCCTATAAGTGTTTAGGCTGAGCAACGCTTTTTTATGTGTGTATGTTATGTATATATAGATATGTGTGTGAGTGAACATATATGTATATATGTGTGTTATGCGTATATGTAGTCACGCACATATCACATAAATATTACGTGTGTGTTTGTATCATATATGTCATGTATATATGTATAGATGAATGTATATATACAAATGAACGCGCGCTCATACATAAATATAATTAAGAGTTCTCAGTAATGCGTCTCTATGTTAGACATGTGTGTTTGCGTGCACGCATGTGATAGAGACCAACTAGTAAGCTATATTTTTCAGTATGTTCGACCTTTAGATAAATATTTTTTAAAAAAGAACTCTAATAAGAAAATATATTTGTAGCAGGGCACTTTGAAGCGGTAATGAACACAGAAGGAGTCTGTCTGCATTAGCCTATGTGTATATTTGTCTAAATAGTATTTAAACAAGGTTATTAGTTTCTGCCCTTCGTCTGTAGATCCCATCTACTTTACCACGCCGTTATTAAATGAGAAAGACCACCCAAGTTTCTACTATAGCATAGCTTCTAAATTTCAACTTTTAAAGTTTGGTATCACAATTTATTTTAATGATTTCTAAATACAAAAATTGCTAAACATGCATGTGTGTGTGTGTGCGTGCATAGAGATGTTCATATGAACGTTTACATCTGCACATATGTATGCATATATGCACGTGTGAATGCATGTATATGTATGCACATATATTGTCGGATATATATATATATATATATATATATATATATATTACACACATACAGATTTATATATATACACACACATACAAATTTTTATATACACATACAAGCGTACATATGCATGTATGCATAGATATACGCATTCATAAATATATGCACATACGTATAATAGAGAAAGAAACGAGTTAGCAGTCACAAGAGTATCGGGTATAAATCTTTACACTATTTGTTCCAGCTATGTACTGCTTGAGTTCAAATCATACGGGGTTAACTTTGCCATACATCTTTTCGGATTTGCTAAATAAAATAGCCCTGTACAACCTGCTGAGCAATGGATTTCACGATGTTTAAAATGCCTTAGAGATCTTGTATATCACATCCGCTCCCCTGCAATTCCATCCGGAATCGGGAACACACTAGTGTGCGTGTGTGTGTGTGTGTGTGTGTGTGTGTGTGTGTGTGTGTGTGTGTGTGTGTGTGTGTGTGTGTGTGTGTACACTTTACCATGTATCTGCAGAACAAACATATCCATTCATAGAAATAATCCTCACACACACACACACACACATGCATTATATAAGATAGAGATGAGGAACTGAAGAAAAACGTTTTGATAAATAATTTTTATGTCATTTACAATCAGGATATCATGCTGTTGCCCTGGGTTTCTCTGTAGCAGACTGTGTGCCAAAGTGGCTGCTGCTTTGGATAAAAACATATCTTCAAATACCTTGGCTTACAGTCAGACATTTCACCGACTGAGCGAATGTTTGCTGACCCGCCCAGTCAGCAAGGAACCCCGATTACCACAAGGGTATCCTGACTTTAATTTGTATATGGGTGGGTGTGTTTTATTGCTTTCTATAAATATATACATCTACATACGATTTTTCGATTAACAACACATATGTATATTATATAATTTACATACATATGTGTGTCTCTCCATATGTAGTGTCTCTGTCATAAGTTAGTATACAACATTGTAAAATATCTATTAATCTGAATTTTAATAGCTAAATTTTATCTGCCTGGGCAGCGGAATCAGCCGTATTTGCCCTTTGCATGATGAAATATCTTCAAGATTCCAGAAGCAACTGATTCCTCCAAGGTTTTTGAGTTTCGTGTCTGGTCCCACCATGTCATCGCAAGACAAACAAAAGTTGCTGTGAATCGTACATGTATGTTGACGTCGTTGCTTTACTCATGTGAGACATGGACCCCTTAGTCATCATTCAACGGTCCTTGAACGCTTCCATCAGAGACGTCTGAGACATATCCTGAATGTTGGGTGGTCCTTGATGACTCCAGATACCGAGGGAGACAGACATCCTGAGCATTGAGGCGATGATGCACAAGCACCGTTTACGTTGGACTGGACACTTTGATCGGACGAATGATCAAAGAATTTCTAAGCAGACACTATATGGTGAACTTGTTTGTTGAAAGCGCCCTCAGCAGAAACAAAGACTACAGTTTAAGGATTATATAAAGTTCTGGTTGAAGGCATGTGAGATATGGAAGGTCAATTGGAAAAGCAATGCTCGTCATTGCCATCAGTGGAGAAAACAAATGAAGTAAAGAGTGGGTATTTTTGAAGAAACACATTATTTCATGCTGAACTTTAGCGAGCTGCACGAAAACACTCCGCCAGCATAGTGAATGGGAGAAGTTTGGTCTGCAGTATCTCAGATGTACATGTCTATCAAAGGATGGGATCGTTAGTCACCAGCGGAGCCACAAGTGTAGAATATAATTTTGTGTGAGTACACAATGTTCTTAATGGTTAGTAATGGTCTTCTTCGGTCACGAATTGACAGCCATCATACATGCACGTGCAATCATATACATGTATGCGTGTCTATCATAAGTTGGTGTAGGATAACATTGTAAAGTGTCTATCAATTTGAATTTTAATAACCAATCAATTTTTTACTCATAATGTTATATAAATGAAGTTTAGGTACGGATATTTCCATTTCAGAAACGTGATCTATTTTACATTACGGTAAAGGGAGAGGGCTTGTGTGTGTGTGTGTGTGTGTGTGTATTTTGATGTATGTGTGTTTAAGAATATTTACATCAATATCCAAGCTCCGTAAAACAGTAATCCAGGTACAGTACTTCAAAGGTGATCTACTAACCACGTGACTGGTTGATATGGTAAATGAGAGAATGCAGGTTTAAATGATGATCCATCTCGTTCAGGTTCCTCCTGAACAGAAGAGAATAAGCAACTAATCAGCCGTTATAATGAACAACATTCCTAGGTTGCTCTTATGTGAGCTCTAATTTAACCGAATATCAGCCATTTAAATGTACGCCATTTTAACTTTTAACGCATATAACCATTAAATGAAGATGATTTTTTGATCACCAAGCTCAATTCTGCGAAAAAATGGCGTTCTTTTGTCGTGATCCACGTTTTATTTATCGCACAATGGGGTTACATTTCATGCAGATGGAATCAATAGAATCAGTTGCGTGCAATAGGAAACGCATGTTTAGTCCTGAATTTTGCATCTCGACAGCCTACAATTTACAAATCTTTCTTTGTCGAAGTCTGCAATACTGGTTGTCATTACCAGATTTAAAAAGAAATTCGAGCCTGTTCTTCCTTCACTAATTCGCATTTTTCATCAAATTGATTCAGGCAGCAAGCAGGATTTTGTGAAACAACTTCAAGATCTCTTAACATGACACTTCTTGAGATTTTTGTGTGCGTGTGCGTGAGTGCGTGTGTGTACGTGCGTGTGTGTGAGTGTGTGTGCGTGCGTGTGTGCGTGCGTGCGTGCGTGTGTACGTGTTTGTATGAGTGTGTCTATATATATACATATATACATGTGCGTGTCTTTCATGTTTGAAGGGTTTTAGTCGAACAAATCGACGCAAATATTTTTTTAAGCCTGTTGCTTATTCTACCACCTCTTTTGCTGAATCCCTAAGTCACAGGGATGTAAACAAGCCAACACCGTTTGCTAAACTATGGTAAGCGTCACACACACATACATATGTAAGTAAGTAATATATATATATACGGTAGTGCATAAGCATGGCCGCAGCTGTAAGCTGAAACTATAAAAAAAAATATATATATATATATATTTATATATATATATGTGAGTGTGTGTGTATACATACACACACACACATACATACATGCACACATATACCTACGATGGGTTTCCATACAGTTTCAGACAAGAGCTGTAGTACAAACTCTTATCCGAGGTGCCGCACAGTGGGACTGAACTTGGAATCACGTGGTTACAAAGCAAGCTTAACTACACAGCCATGTCTGCACCTAATACACGCGCGCGCTCACAGAAATGTATATTTGGAAAATCTTATCCTTAACCTAGCTTTGCTATGAAAGGGTGAAAGTGGGACAAAGTGTGCGTGTGCGTGTGTATTCATAAATAGGGGCGGTGTTACAAGCATGCCTGTGGGTGTGAGAGCTATTTTGTTGGGGTCCATTTTTATATTTCATTCATTTCTCATTATATACAATCACAAACGTTTTCAACTTTCGGCTAGCTGGGAATATTTGTCGCATATCACAATCATACAAACACACTCACTAACACTTTCACAAGCGTACACTCAAAATATACATTTATGCACACACACACACACACATACACACACACACACATACACACGCACATAAACTCACACACTGACTTTTGTATATTTTTATTACTTATGAAAAGTCTGAACGACGGAAGATATAACTAACATAAGTGATTAGAGAAACAAAACAACATCTCCTGTAAACAGGATATTAAATTAAGAGCGTCCAATATATGTGTGTGCGTCTGTGCATATATATATATATATATATATATATATATATATATATATATATATATATATGCACGCACACATTGCTCATGAACCCAGGCAGTACAATTTTAGTTCATCTTGGCGTGATATTTAATTACTGAGAGTGCACAATGACTCAACAGGTAGTCGGCGCTTAACTTCATGTCTAAGAGACATTAAGAAATGTGGAAAATGGAACTCTATAGATACGTATATACGGAAAATAGCTAAAACTGGAAACAACCAGTTCTGAAATTCTCCGCTAGGTATTATCTAATATTGCGCACGAGACACGCTTTTTATTTTTATCTCTCCTTTCCCCTCCTTTCCGAAGAAGAGCGTAGGCGCAAAACGTTAAAGACTGTTTCCAATTTTCCCAACAACCTGAAATATCAACCTGAAACATCGTATTTGTTTTTATCTTTTATCTCGTCTACGGTTCTTTTTATATTTTTGTACCATATATTTACTTGTGTGTGTGTGTGTATATATAGATATATATATATATATATATATATATATATATGTTAAATCTCTGAACGAGGTGTTAAGAGTAAATAGCAAATATACTTCACTATATATATATATATATATATATATATATATAGGCGCAGGCGTGGCTGTGTGGTAAGAAGCTTGCTTCCCAACCACATGATTCTGGATTCAATCCCACTGCGTGACACCTTGGGCGAGTGTCTTCTATTATAGCCTCGGGCCGACTAAAGCCTTGTGAGTAGATTTGGAAGGCGAAAACTGAAAGAAGCCCATGGTATATATATATGTGTGTGTGTGTGTGTGTGTGTGTGTGTGTGTGTGTGTGTGTGTGTGTGTGTGTGTGTGCGTTTGTGTCTGTGTTCCCCATCACCATCGCTTGACAACTGATGTTGGTGTGTTAACGTCCCCGTAACTTAGTGGTTCAGCAAAGAGATCGATAGAATAAGTACTAGGTTTACAAAGAATAAGTCCTGGGGTCGACTTGTTCGATTAAATCCCCTTAAGGTAGTGCCGCAGCCAAATGACAGAAGCAAGTAAAAGAATAAGAAGAAATAATTAGACGTAAAATCTAAAAATTATTAGTATTGGGAATCAAATGTGAAAATATCAAGTGGCTAGCAGAAAACCGCCTGGAGAGCGGTCTTTCTGCTAGTATAGATAATGTTGTCTGGTTGAAAGAAGACGAAGGAAGAGATGAATGAGAGGGGTGAAGGAGGGCGTATGGAAAAGAGGAAGGGAAAGATATGTTAGGGAGAAGGAAGGAAAAATTCACATGAGAGGAAAAATTCGGAGAAGGCAAAGGAGAAAGACGTTCTGAAATACATAACTCATCTGCCAACACCACAGTATGTTGTGCGTATGTGTGTCATGTGACCATCAAAGTAACTGACGCTATAATGACCCAAAATTAATTTACAAAACTTGGTGCTTTCGAACGTGTGTGTGTGTGTGTGTTTATTTTTGCAGTGACCATCTCGGTGATGCTGGAACCGCCTTCGGAATTAAATGTTCTTTGTCTTTATCTAAGGGTCTTATCTTTTGTTGGATTTTCCACTGCACTGGAATCTTAAATTGGTTCAGGCCGCTCTGCTTTGGTTGTAGCTAATCGGTAAGTTACAAAGTGCTTTTAAATTCCATATATATATATATGTATGTATATGTGTATGTGTATACGAGTATGTGTGTATGAATATGTACGAGTTCATATATTTCATATATATACTTACAAATGAGTACTTTCTATTTGGCGCCCTATCGCACATGTTGATGATATAGTCCGCTAAACTCCAGGCTTCGTGAATTTTAATAATTGCTCTCTTCGGTACAACATACTGTGACGGAAAGTACAAAACTTTAAATTCACACCCTGTCAGACATCTCTCAGGTTTGGTTAGAAGCAAGGCGTACCAGCTTCTGGTTTCTTATATGAGCAACGTATAGTAGCTCTATGCTTTTTTAATATCTATCCCTATCTGATATATACTTTCCTCATTACTTGTACAATGAAATATGTAGTTTGTTGATGAGGTCATAATATTGAAACAGGTCGTTTTACATTTTTGCAGAAAAAAAATAAGTATATAGATATACTGAGTTTATTATTCTAATATAGGCACATGACCAAAAATTTAGTGAAAGGCTGTAGTCGATTCAATCGATTACAGTTTTTGGTTGTATTAATATTATCGTTCCCAAGAAGCAAAAAACGTGAGATATGTTTACAACTCCTGAAGAAACGCTTTTGCGTTGTGAAACCTAGCGGCCATTATTCAGCAATTCAATTTCAAAAAAGCCACTATCGAACTACTAAAGATGACTTTGTGTATCGCATTGCCCTTGAGCTATCCCGCCTCCCAAACAGCAGCTGATCCTTCTGGTCCCTTGCCAAAAGAATATCTATCAAATTTATAAAATCCTGTTCCTCTCCTGTACTCAGCGACGATGATACTGAGAGCAGTACACTCACGATAAAAGCCTTTACGTTTGCAACCAGATTCGAAGCTATCTCCTCTCTGCACACAATTAGTAAATCGCCTTCAAATCGATTTTTTATTCCTTTTCAGCTTTCCAGATTTACCACCATATGTACATACACGACAAATGCGAAAAGCCTCCAGTCACTTCAAACCAACAAAGTCACCTGACAATGTTCCTTCGACTATCCACAAATATTATCACCTAACTCTTCAATTTCTCCCTCTCTAATGAGACTTACTCTGATTTTTGGAAACCTACTACAATGTGTTGCATTCCTAGGAAAGGCAACCTTTTTAGACCCTGTCCTCTCTAACCCTATCGCACTCCTAATATTATCTCCAAGGTGATGGAGGCAGCCATTAACAATGACGTCCTCCAACGCCTTGAATCCCTCTCTCTCTCTCTTTCGTCTGTTCTCTCTCTCTCTCTTCCTCTCTCTCTCTCTCTTCTCACCCTCTCTTTCACTTTCGTTCTTCCATTCTCTCTCTCCCCTTCTCTCTTTCACTCTCCTTTTTCACCCTCTCTTTCATTCTTGTTCTTCCATTCTCTCTCTCTCTCTCTCTCTCTCTCTCTCTCTCTCTCTCTCTCTCTCTCTCTCTCTCTCAAGAACGATATGTACAGTCTCCTAAAGCCAAATTCACTGGTAAATTACTTTCTTATGTCACCTCGCCTTGACGAAATATACTGAAAGCAATGTTGTCCTTGACATCATCAAATGTTTCGACCGTGTCTGGCGAGTGAATTTCCTGCTGAGGCTACCCACTTTTCAGCGCTACTAGTTTCTCATCTCTTGAACTGGTACTTTCCTATCAGTTCTCACTAAATCGGCTTGTTGTCGAAGCTCTTTTTGTTCCTCACTATTAATTCCAGCGTACCCAATGGCTCGGTTTTGTACCCTACTCTCTTTCTTCCATACATTAATGACTGATTAGCTGTCACGTCCAGCAACATCCACTTTTGCGCAGATAGCATTACTCTTCATTCTTCCCGAGCTCTATCTCACCGTGCATCATCCGCACGCAACCTAGACACCACACGCCAAATCCGCACCGATTACCTTAAGCGAGTTCTTTGAAAGGATCTCCCAATGGAGTATGCCAGTTTTGTCTATTTCAGCAGTAAAAACAACACAAATGACACTCATATCAAATAAACACCATCGCACCACACACCCTCTTAAGCATAAACAGCATGCAGCCAGAGCCCTAACAATCACTAAAAAAAACAGGGAAAATGCTATCCCGCGAACATAGAGAGAACTACATTCCAGCAACTAGCCCTTCTATTCATATCAAGCAGATACTTTAGCCCCCAACAGTTATTGCCACACTACTTAGCTCAACTGAGGCTAAAATTGGAATATTGCATCCACATCTGAGACAGTGTTGCTGCTGCACACATCGATATCCTCAACCGCACCCAAACTAGAACCCATCTCACTGCTCGGTATGAGCGCACTGAGAAGCATACCAGCTTATGGCTCACAACAGCATTATTATCTCTCCCTTTTCTCCCGTTACTATAATGGCCTCTACCCCTCAGAACAAGATGGAGCCAAACCACCTCCACTCAACAAGGGTCGTGCGAAGAAGAGACATTAGCGCAGGTCTAGAAAGATTAAATCCGACCCACACTACACACAATGCCCAGTCCTTCTCAAATCATTAGCTTTCTGGAATTCTAGAAGTTTTGAGACTTTATAGGATAAGTAGTTATAACTTCTTGAGGATCATAGTTTCTGCATATCATTACTATACATCAAATAAAGTGACCTGCAAATTTTTTACTATTCTAGATTAAAGGAGACGTTTGTAACAGTTCTTTGAAAAGACACTACTAAGCACTGATTGTCACAGCTGACTAGTTTGCAGAATATAGTCAGGACTTCAAGGCAATTTAGAATCTCGCTATGCAATAAGGTTTTGTGTCAAACTGGGCAGAAATACAAGAGAAACTTATGAAATGCTCCAGACAGCTTATGTATTCATTTGTGTGGTCCGAATGTTTTTCGTTGGCATAAGAGGCCAAGGCAAAGCAAATCCACCGAGACATTCATAATGGTTCCCTTTTTCAACAGCAAGGATATCATCTACATCCATTGGGTTCCCTCTGGCCAGATGGTTGACAAAGATACTTTGTCAAGTAGAAGAATTCAAAAGTTAAGGAGATTTCGTCGCAAAAGGCCAGAGCACCAGCACAAGGACAATGCACCAGTTAGTCCACAAATCCATCCTAGTAACCAACTACTTAACAGAGATGGACATCAAAACTATCCCTAGACTTCCTTACAATCCAGTCCTTGCTCCCAATAACTTATGGTTGTTCCCCAAGCTGAAGGAGAGATGAAGGAAGCTGTAACAAGGGTCAAGTTACTAAGGCAGCGAGCTGGAGAAACGTTAGCACGCCGGATAAAATGCTTAGCAGCATTTCATTCGTGTTTACGTTCTGAGTCCAAATTTCGCCGTAGTCGACTTTATCTTACATCCTTTCGGGGTCGATAAAATAAATACCAACTTACTTCCTCCACCTCCGAACTTGCTGGCCTTGTGCCAATATTTGATACCAATATTACTTAAATTACTACATACAACCTACCTGTATTAACTTCATAATTTTGTCTTTTCTTCTGTTTTAGGTCTCATTGTCTTGCCTCTGTGTTCTCGGTGTTGCCTTCGAGATACCGAAAGGTAAATATTGTATTCATTTACATTTGTTTTTGTACTTATAAGTGTTTATTGTTGTTTGACTTAAATTTAAATCTGTAGACTTTACCTGTCAACCCTGCCTGTCGCACCATTTGACTCAAAAATACCTTTGGACGAAGACAACTTCGTTGTCATGATTCGAAATGGGTCTCCAGTCTGAGGATAACTCGCTCTAGTCGTATGCCTCTTTTCTATGTTAGAAACAATCTGGCTAGTCTGTTACGGAGGACTTTCCATTCGGGAACTATCATGGATAATTTCCAGATGTCCTTGGCCTAGTGTTGCTACCTCGGAGCACTACCGGTTCAAGATAAACTCTACATGTACGGATGTACTGTCAGACGGACTTGTCTGAGGTGCGCGTAGAGTGACGAAACGTTCTGCACGCCCTCATTTAGTGTCCGGGCATTATTGACTTGTGGGGTTATGTTGAACAGCTGCTGTCACGTGTGGGACGGATGTGTCTGTCGGCCGAGTCTATAGTGATGCTCGCACCACCGTCCTCCTTCAATCGGACAGGCAAGGCAGTTTTCCTTTGCCTGGTGGCTGTGGTGAAAGAGGCTGTTTGGTGGACAAGGCTAAAAAGGCATGATGACAGATACATTCCTCTTTGGTAGAACTCTCATTGACATCTTCAAGTTTCACATGAAAAGAAAATTAAGAGTGGAGAAGGAAGTGCTGTCCTCGAGTAAGTTTACTGAAAGGTGGGTGAAAGTTGCGAAAATGGCAAGAGTGAATGGTACCTTTAAGTGTAGACATGTGAGTCGGAGACAAGGAACTGGAGAGAGCATTTGCTCCCAGGGTTTCAAGGAAATCTCGGACATTGGGGTTCCTCGATTATCCCTAGAGGCCTTCTTGTATCAAGAGGGCTACATCTCTATAATCCTCCCCGCTATTTTTTTTTTTTTACTTTTGTATGCTATGCATATGTCCCTTCCTTTTCAGTGTATACCGTGTATACTTGCTTTTTTTTTATCATTTCATTATTATATGTAAACCCCCACACTTTGTCTCTGTATTGTCCCTCTCATCCTTCGCCCTTGTGGCAAATAAATGAAATCATTATTATTATTATTATTATTATTATTATTATTATTATTATTAAGGCGGCGAGCAACAACAACAATGATAATAATCCTTTCTACTATAGGCACAAGGCCTGACATTTTAGGGAAGGGGGCAGTCGATTAGATTGACCCCAATGTTTCACTGGTACTTAATTTATCGACCCCGAAAGGATGAAAGCAAAGTTGACCTCGGCGGAATTTGAACTCAGTATGTAGCGACGGGCGAAATACCGCTAAGCATTTCGTCCAGCGTGCTAGCGATTCTACCAGCTCGCCGCCTTGATAATAATAATAATGATTTAAAATTTTGCCACCAACCAGACCTTTCGCGACACCCTTAAAGCCAGGAACTTTTCAGCATCTCCTCGTATGATCTTTTCCACCTCTCCCGATGTCGTATCGAGAGGGGTCTCTACTATAATCTCCGATCAAAACATCTGTTCGTTTCACTTCGAAAAGGGTGTATCGGAAGTCAATTTCATAGGTTGTATTTGTTCCCTAAAAAACAGTATCAATGATAGAACCCCGTATTATTTGCTGCTGTTATAATTAATGTTCTTGATGATGTTAATAATTCTTATATTCTAATGATGCAGACGAAAATATCTATAAACTGAATTAATGATATTACTTCGATCTCCGGCAGAAATTATTGTTTCACCAACATTGCGCATTGTGTTATATATAATCATTTTGAGTAAATCAAATTGGGATTTTTGTTTTGCTTTTTTATAAGAATATAACGATGCATCTTACAGCAAAGCCATACAGGTGTTCAATTAACTGCAAAGATAATTGAATAGCTATTGAAGAAAACTACTAACGTATTCATGGTATTTTCTTAAGAATACAAGTTGTGTAAATGATGCCCAAGAAGCAATTTCTTGGATGGCTGCGCATAATTGAATTGGCATAAAATCAGTAAAATTTTTAAAGACTTAGTTCATAACAAAGTTCAAATGGTTTCTGCAGAAAAAAATTAAAACGATCAGCAACAAGTACAATAATAATAATACTTTCTACTATAGGCACAACGCTTGAAATTTGTGGGGCAGAGATAGTTATATATATATCGACCCCGGTTTGCAACTGGTACTTATTTTATCGACCCCGAAAAAATGGAAAGCAGATTCGTCATCGACAGAATTTGAACTCGGAATGTGGAAGACGGATGAAATGCCGCTAAACATTTTGCCTGGCATGCTAATAATTCTGCCAGCTCGCCGGCTTAATAATAATAATACTGGATTTTTGTGAGGAAGGGAAAATCGATCACATCGACCCCTGTACTTGACTGGTACTTAATTTATCGACCTCGAAAGGATGAAAGGCAAAGTTGACCTCGACGCAATTTGAACTCAGAAAGTAGAGATAGACGAAATACCAATTTCTTTATTGCCTATAGGGGGCCAAACACAGAAATGGACAAAACAACTGATTGGGATCAGTAATACGTTATGATTTTACATAAAATATGAATATAGAAATTATATAAAATATTTTTAAAAAATCCGGACACTGGACAATAGCGTGAGGGACGGTTTCCTTGTCTCCCCTGCATCTTGGACAGGTCGGAGACTGACGCTTACCATGTCTTGCAAGCTTATCCCAAACGGGAAAAGCACCTCTGTAACATTGACAGATCAAGGACTTTTGGAAGTTGTCCAACGTTCTCAACCCGAATGTACGATGGAACAGGCTGTCCAGTTAAATATACCCGAGACCTAGAGTCGCCCCTAGGCTATCGTCACATTTAGACTCCACCAACCCACTATATAAAATTCGTGTAGAACCTCCACCGTTGGCTTTGCCCGCGCGCCGGAATAGCAGGAGGGCCTTACGGCACTCTTTATGCCATTCACTCGACTACGGTCTACGAAAACACCAGGCTTCCTGTTCGCAAAAACTTTTGAACTAGGAGAACATTTGTCTGGCCAGCGGAGACCATCCAGGAGAATCCAAAGATGCTTCAGCCTCAACGCATGCTTGCGCATCATTAACCAAGGCATCCCTAAACCTCCCTTTAACGGCTTTTGACAAGAGACAGAGTGTTTCACAAGTGGCAACCTGCCTTTCGACAATAAACGAACGATCTGTCTCTCCAACCTTATCAACCACGAATCCGGACAGAGCACGACGGTCAGGCGGTAAGTAATGACCGATGCGATAAAAACATTGGCCACCTCTGTCCTCCCTTTCAGGTCTTGATTACTGCAGCCACCCTACTCGAAACCTCCGTCTAGTTCTTCTCTATCTGGAAGCCTGGTCTAAACCAGACTCCCAGCAAGTTAACTGGTCCCTCTGTCCAGCGCCTAACAACGCTGTCTGAAGGCATCGATTTGCCAACCCAGGTGCCGAGCTGCAAGCCGACCGACTTTTCCCGATTAATCTTTGCTCCTGCCACCGTCTCATAAACCTCAATAGCCTTACCCACTTCATGTAGGCGTGCTACTGTGGTTACGCTGATAGTGATATCGTCCGCGTAAGCGGTAACAAACTCCTCTAAACTTTGTTTTCTTGGGATGTCACTCAACCATTGCAGTAGGGGCTCAAGAGCCACCACATACAAAAGTGGTGAAAGTGGACATCCTTGACGAACTCAGAACGTAACGGCAGACGAAATACCGCTAAGCATTTCGCCCGGCGTGCTAACGTTTCTGCCAGCTCACCGCCTTGACTTCCGTTAATATTAAATACTTAAGCATTTGGACAAAAATCATTACTAATATCAGACGATTGCACTGGCTTCGGGTTCATTTTATGTATAGCAGGCATTAAATTGGCTTCTTTTACCAAGGTTGTCGCTGTTTAGCTCTAAATCAGTCTTCATCAAACAGATCAATGATCAATTGAGTTCCAGCAGCGATTTTTTTTTTTTGTAGTTATAATGTATCCAAGGCTACATGTCACCCTAATACTACTTTTTAAACCGAAAGGGGGTTATCTAAGAGAATTGGTTGCTATGTCTAGCAAGTTACGAAATCATGTAGCTACGGCCTCGTTGGTTCTATTCCCTATGCAAACTTTCACATGTTCTTTGTCTGTATTAGAAGCACAGTGAAAATACTTCCCAAGTGAAGCTTTACAGCTTTCAGTTCCTTCAAACACTGCCCCTATTTTGCAGTTGTTTAACTGTTTAAATATTATGCTTACCACAAACAGTTAGTCCTTATCCACGCCAAACCTTTCAATTTCTCTCTCTCTCTCTCTCTCTCTCTCTCTCTCTCTCTCTCTCTCTCTCTCTCTCTCTCTCTGGATATTTCTTGTTCTTTGGAAGCATATTAGAGTGTACCCCACTCCCGAGAATGACAACCTCTCTGACCAAACAAAGAATTGTCATATCGACTCACTTCCAACATTGCCTCAAAGATGATGGAGACATCTATCAAGTACAAATGTATCTAGCACCTTAAATGTCTCTCTTTTTCTGTCTCTTTAATGACCACTGGTACGGCTTTTGTAAAAAGTCTATTCATTTATCTTATGTCACTCACAGCTGGGCCCTCACTATCGAGAAATTTATAGAAAACAGAATTACTTTCAACATCAGCAAAATATTCCCCCGAATGTGGCACACGAAACTAGTTAAAACTGCTTGTCAATCGGCTCCAGCTGTCTCTCATCTCTTGGATCGGTAGCTATCTATCTGATTGCATCATTGAGGTGCTATTAAATAATTTGCTGCCTTGTCCGAAAATCGAAGCCACAACCTTTCGTTTGTGAGCCTAACACTCTAACCACTAAACCACGCACTTTCATACCCGCACACATTTATATATTTATGTAAACGTATATGTGTGCGCGCGTTGTGCAGTTGTATGCGTGTATGTATGTATGTATGTTATCTTTGAGATCTGTCTAAGTTCTTCATGGATTTCAAGCCGGTCACTAAAAAAGTGACAGGACTTTTTTACATTAAGACAGTTTCCGGCATTTGTAAATATGACGTTGAGTTAGTGTGCTGCATATATGTAGGTGTATGCATCTACATTTATATTCTGTGTGAACACGTTTCTTCGTGCTTAGGTGTTTGCATATGCGCGCATGTCATCGCTTTTTACATATGCATGAGTGTGTGTGTATGTATAAAACTTAAAGGTTTAATAAGATGAGGATAATTAGTATATAAAACAAAATAAAAGCATGTAAGTAACAGCAGTCGTAATTGTAACCTTCTTCCTTCTCTCTCCCTTAACCATCTTTGTCTTTTTATTTATTTATTTCATCAAATTCTGGCTTCTGTAGTCGTTATCGTGGCTGATTTTATGGCTTTTGTTGATGCTTTTTATGGTTGTTGTTGTTGTTGTTGTTCCTGCTGTTGATGGTCTTGGAATGTAAACATTCTCACTCTTCTCTTTATAATGTTCGTTTTACGCCCGATTTTACTTTCTTTTTACGATTTTTTTTTCTTAAATTTAAACACAAGGTCAATAGTTTTTGAGGGAGGGGTTTCTTGATAACATTGACATCTGTACTTGACTGGTACTTCAATTTATTAATCCAGAAGGGATAAAAGACAAATTTGACCTTGGTGGGATTTGAATTCGTAACATCTAGAAGCGAAACAAATAGTGCAAGAAATTTTTCTGACGCTTTAAAGATTCGGAAAGACTTCCTTTTGTATCCCACCATAATTTTTTTTCTTTTAAATATTAGATATATTAGACATGGTAAAAAATTCATTTTATACCATGTCTTATAATAATAAAGATGAAAACTTCTTAAATTGCAGAAGAATTTGGCTGTCTGGCGGTTTAGCTTAAATGGTAACGCATTCCAACCGGATATTAGAAGGATGTGAGTTCGATCCTCGTGGCTGGCTGCCGACAATTTCTTCTGCTTTTAAAAAGAAAAAAGGATTTTATCCTTTATATCTATACTGTTCGGTTCCTATGCGTTGAATAAAATTTATCTTTCTACTTGTTCTACCATATATTTCAGCGCTTCGAAAACAAACTTCTTTGTTTACATACAGCGTATAAAAATTAAGAATTTCTATTAAAAAAAACTTCATTTCTGTATTATATATATTCATGTCCTAGTTTGCCTAACCTTAAGGCCTAAATTGCCTAACTCTATGAAATTTGCTTAACATTGAGGCATGAATGTACAGAAATGAAGCTTTTTTAATAGAAATTCTTAATTTTTTATGACTTTTTCATTATTATTATTATTATAAGATATGGTAGGAAATCAATTTTCCACCATGTCTAATATTTTTTTTTTAATTTTATGGAGGGGTACAAACGGAAGTATCTCCAGCGATTTAACCAAGCCACAAGATCTCAAATTTGAGCGGGGCCTATAGTCAATTATGTGGTCCCTAGTACATTAGTGGTATTCATTTCGCCTGACCTGTTAAAAATAGCAGCATTACAAAAAATTCTTGCATTACACACTGTTGTCTTTAAAAGTGGAGGAAGATGCTTTGAATAGTGTAATCCTATGATATATCATGTTGTAAAGTGAAAGAAAGGCGGGATGATGATGGCTGGAGTGTCTTCCATCATAGATTTGCTTGATCAGTTGACTTGTTGCTAAACAACAACGACAGCAACAACAATGCCAAGGACTGATAACTTTTTTTACCGACACCAGGGATAGATGAGAAACAAAGGAGGTGGGGGGGGGGAAAGAAAAAGGAAGGAAGGAAGGAAGGAAAAGAAATAGAGAAAAAAAGAAATGAAAGAAACAAACATAGAAAGAAAGAAAGAAAGAAAGAAATGGAAAAGGGAAGAAGGAAAGAAAAAGAAATGAAAGAAGAATGAAATGCAGAAAAAAGAAAACAAAAGAAAAATGAAGGAGAAAGAAAGAAATGGAGAAAGAAAGAAAGAAACAAACAAACAAACAAACAAATGAAGGAAGGAAGGAAGGAAGGAAGGAAAGAACAAAAGAAAAAGAAAAAGAAAGAATGTAAGGAATGGGTGTAAGAACAGTGAAAGATGGAAGAAGAAAATGAAGGCAGATTGAAGCATGAAATATGGTAAGAATAAAGTAAATAAAGACTTCGAAAAGAAAAGAAGACAAGACACAAAGAATGAATGAGCAGCGGAAAAGTGTAAAGGAAAACAAGAATGAGTTGAATTTGTAATGATAACAAAAATGGGGTGGAAAGTTTCAGAAATAGCAGAATCAACACACTCTTTAACTAGATGTCTAGACAGAATAGCAAGTGCATCGCCTCTGTGTGTGTGTATGTGTGCGTACAAACATATACTTATTTGTATATATATATATATATATATATATATATATATATACACATACATATGTATGCCGCCATTTTGGAGGAATCTTTTGTTTGTTTTTCGTATTGGGGAATTCCTGTCTTGGAAAAGGTTGGTTGGTCGATGGATTTAAGCATCAGATACCAGGCACTGTGCCAACGTAAACAGGAACAGCAGTATAAAATAGATAGAGATACGGAGAGAGAAGGAGAAAGTGCGTGTGTGTGTGTGACATGTATGTGTGTAGAAACTGCAGATAAATAGAGAAAAATGGAGACAGTCGTTAATGTTACTATTGCTTAGCCTCATGTTCAGCAGACCTTTGTGCTCCAACCATGATCGACTCCATTTTTTGTATATTTAAGCAAGATGTGTACAACCCTTTTTAAGATGTGTACAACCCTTTTTAAGATATGTACAACCCTATTTAAGCAAGATGTGTACAACCCTTTTTGCCATAGTACTGTGTGATATAAGATAAGCTGGCTGCTATTCTGAACGTGTCGTGCAATCGCGTAAAGGCTTCCCTCTTGCTTCGAGATAGTCGAGATGGAAAACATTATCTTTACTTGCTTTCTAAAGTTCCGTCTCATTAAATTATAGAAGGGTATAATGTAGTGATGACGTAGATGGATGAACGGACAGACGGGCGGAAAGACTGGAAGATAGACCTATAGATAGATAGATAGATAGATAGACAGACAGACAGACAGACAGACAAGTTGAGAGAGAGAGAAATGTATTATATAATGTTTGTTAGATAATTTGAATAACCACATGACTCCGGGTTCAGTCTCACTGCGTGACACCTTGGGCAAGTGTCTCCCACTATAGCCTCGGGCCGATCAAAGCCTTGTAAGTGGATTTGGTAGGCGGAAACTGAAAGAAGCCTGTCGTATGTATGTATGTATGTATGTGTGTATATGTTTGTGTGTCTGTGTTTGTCCCCCCCCCCCAACATCGCTTGACAACCGATGCTGGTGTGCTTACGTCCCCGTAACTTAGCGGTTCGGCAAAAGATATCGATAGAATAAGTACTAAGCTTACAAAGAATAAGTCCTGAGGTCGATTTGCTCGACTAAAGGCGGTGCTCCAGCATGGCCACAGTCAAATGACTGAAACAAGTAAAAGAGTAAAGAGTAAAGAGTATAACCTTTTTTGGTGAGTGGTAAAACATATTTGTTAGATATTCGTAAAGAGAAATCGATTTGACTTTTTCAATGTTTTCATAATCCTTCATCAGAGAAAAATAGCCTACCTACTGAGTCCTAGGAAATATTAGTAACGTTTAGCTATTCATAATGTATACAAACTCGGACATTGCTAATCAGATCTAGTTAATTTGCATAAGAAAGATGATTATAACGATATCATTGATTAAATGAAATGAATGACATAGCGGTTTGGGATGATTTTGAATATAATGTATTGCGTAATAAAGAGACATATTGATTATAAGACCTAACGAGTGTTATTGCGTAATAATCCTTTCTGATATAGGCACAATGCCTGGAATTTTTGGAACATGGGGGTTATTCAATTGCATCGTCCCAGCGCTTGACTCAATCGACCTCGAAAAAATAAAAGGTAAAGTGGACTTCGGCAGAATTTGCATTCAGAACGAAAGGACAGACAAAATACCACTAACCATTTTGTTCGTCGCGGTACCGCCAGCTCATCGCTTTGTGTTATTGTGTAATAATATTACATTATGTAATATTGGCAAATTACCCCGAAACGACTTGTAGCCACGTCTGTTAATCGGGTTATGCTACATTAATCCCTATCAAGCCTATTTGATTCACTTATTTCTGTCAACTCCATTGCAGTTACATACATTTCATACATATACACACCCATACAAACAAATACACGTATATGTTTGCTTATACTCGCACATACATACATATATATCATAAAAATAAACAAAGGTCTTTTCCTAGCCATTGACTCATAAGGCCGGTTTTCAGGATTCTCTATCATATAATTCAAGAGAGTGCATGACCGAAAACGTGAGTCTCAGTCAAATACTGAGAGCGATTTAATCAACGAAACATCTCCCTTAAATTTCAGGCTTTGTGCCTATACTGTACACAATTCTTGTTGTTGTTGATTGCCATGAACTGACGTTTGTTATAGACATCCCAAAGAAATTGGAATTTTACATTTTTCTTACTATTTTATCAAGGGAACATTTTTATGACCACTTCGTTTGCTTTGGGATGAAAAATTAGGGTTTGTGTTTAGACATCTTCATATTTGGTAAACATTCTATACTATGTTTTCTAGATGGCCCCTTCTTATGAAGGCGCGGGAAGAGGTATTCACCACAGTTTTTGTATCTTTAATGTAAACAGGTATTCCTCAAAGCGTTTAATTAAACACGCAGATAATTTAGACATAGTACAGCACACAAAAATGAACAGCACAGAAAATCTCCATCAATCTGAATAGTATGACATACCCGATAGTCAGCAATTTTTACTATGCTTCACCTTTTTTTTTTTCTATCGTAAGTGCCTTCACAGACTCCCGGTTCTACTCTACTCTTGTTTTCAGCCAAGTAAGAAAGAACCTTCACCTGCCACTAAGTGGTTTATTTCTACCTTTACCTACTTGTATACTGTCCATCCATAAATTGAAATGTCCTCTAGCGTTAACATGAGTGACTAAGTTAGGAAAAGTGTAAAAAGAAAGCCTGTAACTCTAACATTGCACTAGAAAATTTATATTAGGCAACGTTTGAATATAAGTAAAAAATTCGGGGCGTTAGCATGCGTGAATATAACATAGCTTCTTTAATAGTTTATGACATTGGGAAACAAAAGATACTGAGATAAGTAAGTGTTAATATACAAAAGATACAGAGATAAGTAACAGTGTTAACGTACACCTTTTACTTATTTCTGTGTAGAAGTAAAGGTGTTGATTGAAAATAGACTCAGAAGTAGGTGCAAGTTTTATCTAAGTGGTTTAGTGCAAAACGATCTGAGAGTACTCTTATTTCAGGGTCAATGGTCATTCTAAAGGCCAAGCAGTTTCACGAAGATATGGGTACCGCAGAGGCTTGCGTGTTTTTTCCAGTTGGGTGATTTAGAAACTTTATAAGCCGGCATTCGTAAAGTTAATTTATCCCTCGAAAAGAAAAAGTATATATTGAGTTACATATTTGATGACCTGGTTTAAAAAATGATTTAACTCTAGAAAGCAGATTTTACTGCTAATTTTTTTTTGGCTGAGTTTTAGTAATATACCGACAATATTTGATAATCTGGCACTATCAAGGCCCTACGAGTACTTGAATAGCAGAACTGTATTCACACCAAACACACAAATACGTTGGACAAACACTACAAACACTGTAAGGGATACTTCAAATGGAAACATTGTTATAACCAATAATAACAGTTTCTCTACCACGCTAGCTAAATGTTCAAGTTTGGTTGATTCCTGTAAAAGAATATATGGGAGAGTGATGTTGCAACGGCCAGAGACTCCTTGGCTTCTGGTAAGAAAGATGGTAGCATACTTCTTTATTGCCAAACGTGAAGAGAGCTTCTATATGATTTACAAAATAATAGACAAAAGAGGTCTTGGTCGATGTTTGGAACGATGTTAGTTCTATATACCAAGTAGGGATACATGGAAATGCATGCCTGATTTTTAAAAACAGTGGACAAGGCGAAGCGATAGGCAACACCAGTATCCGTACTCCTTCTCACAACCTCAGGCTGCAATATAATAAGCAGCGGGAGACAATAGTCACAGAGGGTGACGTTGTTCTCACATGGACTTTTTTCAGTGCAGTATGGGTAGATTGTGCGCGCTAAATGGAAGAAAATTGACATGTAATTGGGTGGGATCAGTATGGGCATGCGGGTCTTCATGACACTCGAAACCTCAAAGCCATCTCAGAGTTGTATCCCATTGTGGGTACTTAGAAGACATTAGATTGGTGGGATAGTAATTAAAGCCTATTTGTTACACGTATAACGGTAAGAGTCACTTGAGGACTTTCTACTCCGAGGAGCTGGAAAAGAGGAGAAAGACAAGCGGTGGACAGCAGCAAAGATAACAGCAAGAGCAGTAAGATCCGGAATATACTGGTTTACAGAGCACCACCGATCGTACTCCAATGATGGCAGAAATAATCCCTCTCTCCTCAGTTCCAGAAGTCGACAACCAGGACGCCGAAGACTTCACCCCCGTTCGGAGTAGTAACATATAATTGTCTTATGACGATGAGGAGAGAATGGATCTTGAAGCAAATAGAAAATTCACAGAAAAGACGAATAGATGCAAACCGCAGGTGTCTAAGATGGAAAGAACAGCGAGGAATTCCCGTATGCTAGTATCAAGAAGGCGTATCTGCTGAATGACGAAGATGAGATCCTTGTAAGTAATAGGCTAACTGATGAGGACGAACCAGGATCTGAACGCATGTACCAGAAGCGGAAAGTAGTTGGATTCATGGGGTTACACAGAACTAAAGTAAATGGCAGCTTTTCCCCTGTGTCTTGTTTAGTTGCCTCTATTTGTTGTATGTGTAAGCATCTATGTGTGTATGACCAGTTATTTTATGAATTTATTTGTATATATATGTATATATATATATATATATATATATATATATATATATATATATATAATGGAGAAATTATACAAAATAAGTGGATGATGAGTAAAGCACCGGCACAGTTTCGATTACTTGTTATCCATAGATTTATTGCAGGAACTTCGTAGTGGCGGTTGAGGTAACAGTATTAATAAAATAGATGGAATAAAAGATTTTATTTAGTACGACACATGCTTCGACCCGTTCTAGGTCTCTTCGAGTACATAAATAAATAAAAAAATTAAGTCACGCTAGAGATTTTCTGATTCGGTTTTACGTACGCTACATGTCCATCACATACATGCACACATACTCACACGCACGTCTGAAGGTGTAGGAACGTATCTACGCCTGCGAAGCTTGGAGTAATGTTCAAGCTGAGTCAACTTGTTATTAAATATTTATTCCAACTGCGTATATTGAGTGCTGCTTGCGTTTATTTACCTATCTACTTATATATGTAAGGTACTGGTCAAGCTAAGGTTACATTAGTAGACACTTGCACTAGGTGCCACGTAATGAGACCTAACCTTAAACTCCTTTGTTAAGAAGCAAGTCTTAACTACACGGCTATGCAAACAACTACCACAACCCTTTCCCAATATAATTGTTTCAATTTCAACATATGTCAAACAAGTACAACTCTGACATAATGTAGAAAAGATAAATATAACAGAAATGTAGTGAATATATGTAATTATGAAATTGCTGTAGATGCTACGTACATTTAGCAGGTAGTGTAAGGTGACGGGATGGAACTAAGGAACGAGACAGCGATAAACTCGGAAGGCGCGGGTGGCGGAAACAGGAAGAGAGATGTAAGGAAGGAGACGATTAATGGCTGTTGGTAGTAGTAGCAGCGGCGGTGACGGCAGCTGTAATGGCGGTAATACGGATAGTATGGTAGTAGTAATAGCTATGGTAGTAGAGATTGTTGCTTAGTCCAAGAGTAGCCGTGGTCGAGCAGACTCATGATCAAAGGTATTCCATCCGTGGCCATCTTGTCTTTTTCTTGTGCCAAAATCTCAGCACCACATTATACAATATTATTTTCTATGATAGTAAGTAGGATGTGATTTGAGGGAGATTTAGCTGTTGATTCTAACAGATCGAGTGACTACGTAGTGGTTCCTCTTTGGCTCGTGTCAGTGGTGGTTATTGGTGATTTAGGTGGCGTCGTTATTTAGCTCCATATCAAGTCTGCTTTGAACTGACAAAGTTATCATCACAGGCGTTCCAGCCATGACCCACCAATATTTTGACCTGGCACATTGTAACCCAAGGCCAGAGTCACCGACGTGTTCTGTTGTTGTTTTTAATATTATAAGGTTATTTGACTGCTATTTGTAGCAGGGTAAAATCGGACTCTCACTGCTATTGCTGTTTAGTCCCAGGTCAAATTTTTGTTGAATCGTGCTAATTTTGAGTAGAGCTCCAAGTGGATAAGGCTGAGGCGATGTTGTGAACTAGGTGAAAATTGACAGAGAGAATGTTATCTACGAAGGTTTAGGCTGAGATGGCGAACGTGTGCATCGTTTCTGTTATGTATTACCACATAACTGTCGTAATTTGCTGCTGTTTTGCTTCTGGCAGATTGGGGCGTTCTATTCTTATGCTTCTTATGGAAGGGAAGCTTTTCACTGATCAGATTGCCCGTCTGTTTTGTTTTGTTTCTTTAACACACACTCAACACGGGTATACACTGAGGTTATCGCATCTGCAGAGATTCCCAGGCAGTGAATAGGTAAGATTGCCCTTTTTCATGCACGTTTTACTTCAGCTTGTCTCGAGGAAGCGGCTATCTTGATTCAGATGAAGACTATGACTGGACACCTGACGTTTTAAAAATTGTCGAACATTTACAGCCCTTTATCAGTTGAACAATGATTGGTATAACTTCTATGATGGCATTCTACAGGATAGTAGTGTTGGAGAAAAATAATGGTGGCTGAGAGTGACGATGTCTTCACGGAAAATCCAGGCATTGTCAAGAACGAACTGACTAGTCTGTTCCGAATGACCTCCCGCTCGAGGACTATGGATAACTTTCAGATATCCTTGGCCTGAAAGTACTATAGGAATGCATCGACAATTCTAGATAAAGTCTACGGGCACCAAAGTGCCCTCAGCTGGACCTGTTTGAAGTGCTTGTAGCGAAAAAAAGCGGTTTGCACTCTTTCATTCGTTGTCCGAGTTATGCAGACTTGGGGAGTTTTGTCGGAAAGCTGTTGTCACGTGGAAAACAAATCTGGCTTATAATGTAAGTTCAGTCCTTCAGCAGCTCTGAAGGGCAGTTTGAGAAAATATTTCCCCAACTGAACACCGTTCTCTGTTGTATTTCGAAACTGATTGATAATATCGGCAGATTTGAAACCCCGATTCTTTCGATTCTTGCACAAAATTCTGTCGGCTTGTCCTCGTTCGTCGGCATCTTCCTATCACAGTAATGAAAAAAAAAAGAATAAATATACAAAATATATTACATTTCCTAGATATGATGGATTCATTTGATTTCATTTACGTCGGCACCAACATATTGAGGAAAGCATGAACGTCATAGAATCTCATTTCCCCCCTCCTACATAAAAAAACAAGACTTTGTAACCAGGAAAACTCCTACCTAATTAATGAATTATACATGTATTCATACGTATGAGTACTTTTCTAATTTTGAGTATACGTGCTAGTGTTTGCTTATGCTTCTGTTTATTTGTGTATGTGTTTATGAATGAACGTTTATGTGCGCGTACGCCTATCAAGCACTTTGAGGAAACACTATGTAGTCTGACTTATCTCAAGTAGAGTTAATTAAGGAATTGCTTCTTGAAGCAATTTCTGTAGTGAGGAAATCTCTCTCCACCAATGCTTGCATGCACACACACGTGTGTGTGTGTGTGTGTGTGTGTGTATACGTGCGTATGTATATATGTGTACGTGTGCGAACATATATGTATATGTAAGCGTTTACTTGTATATATATATATATATATATATATATATATATATATATATATATATATATATATACAAGTAAACGCTATATATACTACGTACACACATTCACATGTTTTCATTCACATTTATACATTCTCTCTCTCCCTTTCTCTCTTACTAATATATATATATATATATATATATATATATATATATATATCCTTACGCAGTTGTGTATACGCTAACACCCACATGCATGCATACATACATACATACATACATATTTCGCTTCACCTCGTCGAGAACAGTGTCACAACATGTAGTTTAGTGTAACTGATTTCCGCTTAGCTCCACTACTAACCTGAATTCCTGTTCAATCTCTCATTAACTAGACTAATAATAGTGGTGATTGAGAAGTGCTGGTAGTGGTGGCGGCAGTAGTAGTGGTGGGGGGGAGGTTGGCTGAGGGTTGATATGCGGTGGTGGTAGTGGTTGATATGGGACGAGCTGAGGAAGAGGTGGACGGATACGTAATAATGGTTGTGGTAGGCGGCGGCGGCGGCGGCGGCGGCGGCTGCGGCGGTTAATATGGGGCAAGTGAAACGGAGGTGGGGGAGAGGTAGTGGTGGTTGTCGTAGAGAAGTGGTGATTTGCTCGGGTGGAGGATATGTACTAGGGGTGGTTGATATAACCCCTTCATAGAGGGGTGGTTAATATGAGAAGATGACGGTGGTGATGGCGCATTACGGTACTGCGATTACAGAGGTCATTGTAGTAGTTGTATTAATTGTAGTAAATGCGGTGGTGGGTGTATGTTGTTCTGTAGTCCGAGGTCGCCAGTGATCGAGGAGCCCTATGGCGCGCTGTGAGTTGGCCAAACGACGAGATGCGATCCACAGATCCATCTTTTCCGTTGCAATATGTCTCCTCCTTGTCGAGGACCATACTGCACAATCCGACATGCACATGTTGTATTCTCTCCGTTACCCAAATTGTTTCTGTAAATTCCGGTCAGAGCGTCACAATGGTTATTATTCTGCACTTTTTGTTGACAGTATGTATCCAGTACAATGTTTGGAGTCAGCGATGTTCTTGATGTCAAAGCTATTTCTGTGTATGTCCTCTTTATGCTTGTCAAAATCAAGTGAGATAGTGTTGATAAGATGTTACTGGAGAGTTCTTGCATATTTGTTGTATATAAAAGATTTTCGATGTAGATGAGTTTTCGTATAGTAACAACGGCTGCTAAGGTTGGTTGAAGCTTGCCGCGATAGCAGACTGTACCCCACCCATGTCCTACTGGTTTCGGTTTTGGTTTGTTTGAGAGGAGGGGCATTGCATTGCTTTAGTTTGCCTGTGAATGTGCACTGTACAACTAATGACGTGTAGTGTAGTTTTACGTTCTTTTTTGTCTATTTGTTGTTTTTGTTTTGTTTTCGCTGATATTTTTTGACAATTGCTTGGTCAGCCCTCATCTAACAGACCTATAATGAAAGACATTCCAACCGTGACCATATACCGTTTCTGGGATACCGATGACTATATTACTTAATATAATACGTTCTTTATTTCAAATTATGGGATATGATTAGAGAGAAATTTGATTGCTAGTTCTTACAAGCCGAGCGTTCTTTAGAGATTATTGTGTTGTGGGAAGACTGAGCTCTGGGTAGGACTGACGTAGTCCTACCATACTGTTTCTTCCAGTTGATTAAATGTTGCACATGTATTTGCTCTCAGTATGATTATGCGTCGTTTTGCTTTCTTTGTTGTCCTCCGTGTAAATGTTATAAGTAACTCTTAAGTATTTTTGTCTTTTCTGAGTATGGTTTGTCTATATTGTCGAGTATGATGATTAGTTACGTTTGACATTGTCTGGCGTTCTGGTTGAGAAAGAAGACTAGTAATTTTGCTAAGTGCACTTTAAGTCTATTGTTGCATTTGATGTTGTCTGGGGACTCTGGTAAGAAGGAAGGCACAGTAAATTTGGTAAGTGCTACTTACCAAAGTCATTGTTGCGGAGACAGGTTTCTTGGTGATTTCTTATAGTGTAAGGGTAATTGTGCAATAGCGACTGGACAATGGTAGGAGGATGTAAATATGATCTAATCTGCATATCATGAGTGCATGTTTTATGGTGGTGAAGCATATGGTGTCGGTAAAGTTTAAATAATGTAAGCGAGACACTGTTCGGGAAATTTCAAGTTTAGGAAGAGTTGTTCTTATATACTCTACAGGCTTGGTAACCTGACAATAGTTTCTTGACCCACCTTTCATGTCACGTATCTTTTGTATGAATAGACGGGAAATGGAACTGAAAGGTTTTACAGATGACGATGTCTAGTTTTTTTTTTTTTCCTTTTTTATTGTTGAAGCCCTCATGTATTTCCTGAGTTGGAGTTGTGTGTGGTGTACAAGTTGAGTACAGTGATCTGAATTCATGTTGTTATTTAAAGAAAAATGTGTAGGTTGATGTTAAGGATAAACCTTTATGAAATTTTCGAGGGTATGCATAATAGAGTGATGGATTGGTTGAATGTTACTTGCCTAAGGTTTTATAATATTACTGACTCCTCACTGTCTGATGACGCCTGGTGACCCGAAACTTTGAAGCCATTGTCAACCATTACCTAATAAAAATTAATATGTACCCTTCTAAAAAGTATAGAATGATGTTTCAGATTAATGCTAAATTGTTTTTTAAATATAACTTCGAATAAAAGAAAGAATTGTCTCTAAGCATCGAAATTCCATTTTATTTATCAACCCGAAAGAATGAAAGACAAATTCGATCTCGGTGGTATTTGAATTCAAAGTGCAGCTCACTAGAAATAAGAGCTTAAAGCGATCTACCCTACGCTGTTATGGTCTTACCAATTCGCTGTATTATCGGTCCAGTATTCAATGTAACTTTTTCTTTTACTTGAGCTGAGATTAAAGGAGATTTAACTGCTAATTCTCAGAGGTCAACTTATAATATAGAACTGCACTTCTTTCACTGGTTCGTTATACTATCTATAGTGCTTATATTTGAATATAAGACCTACGACAGTAGCAGTCAGAAATAAAATCCGATATCCAATTCAACAAGATGAAACACCAAGTTCGTAAGTATGAATAAGAAACATAAATACATTTTTAGGATCTGTGAAGTGAGAAATACTTGAAACTATCATACATTTTTGAAACATGCTTTATAGTTTCGTTGTTTCCAAATATATAAATATACGTAAGCTCTACAATCTCTACACTCATCTCAATAACACTATATACACACACGTCCTCCTATGCCTGTCTCAATAAACACATACACTCCTATATGCTCAGCCCTCTCCTCTCAACATTTTCTCCCTTTTCAACTCCCTTATTCCCATACTACCGCCTTTCCAACTAGCATCTAGTCATCTCATTTTTTTTTCTCTAACGACATTTTCTCATTCACACTTTTCCTTTCTTTTTATTCTCTGTCTTACTTTAGATGGAGGATTCGCGTCCGAATATCAACACGCTTTCTCTTCTTTTTAAGAGTTAAACTAATACAACTTTTAATAATAAAACTTGTTCCTCTAGTGTTGTCCCTCTCTTTTTGTATTCAATGCCTTCCCTAACATACACGCAGATAGATTGACTGACGGAAATATATTATTTACACTTACATGTATATATGCACGCTCGAAATTGTAAAGATCTTTTGGAAGTCGACTGATGAGAAATTAGCTACGACTGTTGTGTTTCTGTTAAATTTTCTATTTGTTGGACTATTATAAATTTTTTGAAATATATATATGAGAAATTACGTTAAGCACAAGTTTATATCGTTTCTTCGTACGTACGTTCACTGTAACATGATGCAATAAAGTGTTCATTCATGATCCGTTGTGGTTAAGCATCCAACTGTACTTGGATACGCCTGGAACATCCAATATAGAGTTCCAAACAACCGCAAAGATGAAATGTACGCGAGGACAAATGATATAGACCTGTGTTGATCGTAGTTTCTTCTCCATTCGCGCTGTATATTATAACTAGTATTACTAACAAGTATAACAGTACCTTAAGTGGAGGCGCAATGGCCCAGTGGTTAGGGCAGCGGACTCGCAGTCATAAGATCGCGGTTTCGATTCCTAGACCGGGCGTTGTGAGTGTTTATTGAGCGAAAACACCTAAAGCTCCACAAGGCTCCGGCAGGGGGTGGTGGCGAACCCTGCTGTACTCTTCCACCACAACTTTCACTCTTTCTTCCTGTTTCTGTTGAGCCTGTAATTCAAAGGGTCAGCCTTGTCACACTGTGACACGCTGAATATCCCCGAGAACTACGTTAAGGGTACACGTGTCTGTGGAGTGCTCAGCCAGTTGCACGTTAATTTCACGAGCAGGTTGTTCCGTTGATTGGATAAACTGGAACCCTCGACGTCGTAAGCGACGGAGTGCCAACAACAGTACCTTAACAACAACACTGGGAACTGAATGAACGATGATAATATACGCAGGAATCTAAATCCAACATTAGAATTTGCACGTCTATTTACACACACAAGATACACGCTGTGTGTGTGTGTGTGTGTGTGTGTGTGTGTGTGTGTGTGTGTGTGTAAATACATACATAACACATGCATAGATACATGCATACAATTCTCTTTGTATTCACTGTGTTGTTAGTGAGATTGCGTGTTGATGCATATATCCATATATATATATATATATACAAATTTCTGCCATAAAGCTTCATTGTATAGCAACTGTGTACACTCGTAATCATATATATACATCTATGCTATTATATAACAATGCTGACTTTCATACTATATATAAATACAATTATATATGCTATGTGTATATATATATATATATATATATATATATATATATATAAATAACCGCGTGTATATTCATTTAATATATATATATACACATATATGTGCGCACACTCATATATATATACACATATAGGCACACACACTTCTGTGTGTGAGCATATAAATTTACACAATGTGCTGATATATATACATATATATATATATATATATATATATATATATATGAGCGTATAAAATCACACAATGAGCTGATAAATAATCACAGAATGTGCGTGTATACACACACACACACACACACACATATATGTATATATATATAATCACACTATATATGTGCATGCCTACGTGTGTGTACGTATACGTATATGGGGATCTCCTCCACTTGATAAAAAAAAACATAAGCACGGACATTAAATTAGAATAACGTTATTTTCGTCAATTTCTCAGTAAACAATAAGTTAAGATCTTTTACAGTCACAGTGTGCTTGTCTAGCGTTAACGAGTTGACTTCTATATTTAACAAAAACACTTCAAGATACTACACATACGAATATATATATACATATATACATATATATATATATATATATATATATATATATATATATATATATATATATATATATATATATATATATATGTGTGTGTGTGCATACATACATACATGAGGACGTGTTGTATATATTGTTGGAAACTCATTAGTTCTATTTTTTTTTTATGATTGTATATTACTTTTCTAGCACTTTTCCTTTTCATTTTTATCGTTTTGGTAATGGGGTTTTTTTTTCCACGTTCACAAATAAATGCTTCACAATACAAACCGCACATAAAGAGAACATTATTTTCCTCTTCTGCTGCACATGCTTTACTGGGACATAGGAAGTCAGTCTATGTCATGCAGGTCGTTACTGCTACCCAAGCAAACATCCTTGACAGTAGCGGAAATAAATCCATGGGCAAATTGCTAAGGACCTTTATACATTGACGATTTCCCACTACTATCCCACAGACACGCTGTCTCCTCATTCTGAATCCTTTGTTGATACCATAACGGTCTATACTCCACAGGGTTGTCTAAATAAATACTACTTTAACCACATTCAACTAAAAAACATACGCTTCTCTTGTCCTAGTTACCTCATCTGTCTTTATCCAGGAAAAACAAAGAGGAAAACTTCAATTATTGAATCAATAGTTGGATTTTGTAATTATTTCAATGTTTAGTTTAAGATATTGACAGAAACTCGATATTTTTTATTGTTTCGCATAAGCATATTGACATAATGTGCTTTTTGCATTGTCATTGTTTTCAAGTTATGCATTATCAGTTAATAAACAACAGAAAGTAATTATTTATTTAATTAATTGATATTTAAAACAAATATGGCATTTTACTTTTGCACTTTTGTGATTTTTTCCCCGTGACTTCATTTCTATTCAATAATCTGTGTCTCCCTCCCAACACAGATTATTGAATGGAAATAGCACTGACAATTAAACTCGGTCTTTCTTCCATAGATGTTCAACGTCGTGAAATTCCTTTCCATCCATATTTTCCTGCAAGTCATCAAATTGCAATTGTTTTAAGGTAAACATCAACTGCATCAGTCGTTCAGTCGTAAACGATAGATGAGGTTTCTGCAACTTCTTGCTGAAAAATTTGAGCAGAATAATTTGTTTATAGAGATCACAATTTATGTGCTGTACTTTTAACTCACTCTCCATCAAATCGATATTACCTGCACAGACACGGTATGCCGTACGCCAGACGTCAAAGTGATCGCAGAGCAACGTGAAATGAAGTGTTTTTCTCAAGAAAAACGCACCGACCGTTCTGAGAATCGAAACCACGATCTTACGATGGTGAGTGCAACACCCTAAACGCTAGGCACAGTCTATTACCACCTGACTTAAACTGTAAGAAATATCTGTTCACAGATAACTATGCAAAGTGAAGCACATAGAGATACAAAAAGTGTATTTTTCGGAACGTGTTCGAAGCTCTATTAAATAAAACATCTGTTAGCTATGTAAAGTAGACTCTACAAGCCATTCTTGCCATGTAAACGATTATATAGCCAAACTGGTTACCTTTCTACATTGTAACTGTTGTCGCTGATTTACCACGCCCTACATACAGAATACCAGCTACCCGACACGCGGAACATGTACTGAAAGAACTGATGTCGCTAAAATGTTGCACCTACAGAATACAAACAAACTGACATCAGCATCTTGTCTGCGCTCCCACGTAAAGGTAGTAATGAAAGAAAGGATGTCGTTCTGATAGTTATACTACCCAAATGACTTGAACTGATCAATGGAGGCCTAAATACTCTCTTTTCTAGAATCCATTTTAAATTTCTTTTCAATTTTTTTCCACTCTGATTCCGAACATTTGATGATGTGGGTGTGTTCTGCAAATTTGAAGTTTCGTGAGTGCAAAATGTGGAGCTGAGTCAACCTCTTATTAAAAATATAAAATCACTGCAAATATGTTTGAATGCTTCTTTCGTTTGTTCACTCTATATAATATAAATCTTTTATATCAATAAAATACCCAACTCTATATTCAAATGTTATGTGTCCTTTTGATATAAATGGTCATCTTAACCTTAAGAGTAAAATCATATGTAGGTGTGTACGTATACATGTATATGTATATTACAAAACACCATGATTGTGAATAGATTTGACCTGAATTAGTAATCCAATACCATATATTATATTGTACATTTATTTTTAACACGTTCATATTCACTCAAACTTAGAAGGACCCTCACTCGGAAGAGAAATTCTCTTTATAGAGAGTGTTTGCGTAAATACATAGAGCTGTGTTATGAATAATGTAATCACTGTCGTCGTCATGTATCGTACGCTTTTTGCAGCGTGTTGATGACACTACACCGAACGTCTTTCCGATTAGGCATGAGCTCTCCAGTAGGATGAAGCCGCAGCGTTCCTTCGTTGTCACTTTCTCATAGTGCTTTCGTGGCAGTGATATTCGGTTAATTTGCCGTTGCCTTCCTCTACTGGCTAGCCGCCCACAGGGATTTCATCCGTCTTTCAACAGATCTTACTGTTTAGTTTTGCTGGGTGTCCAGACACACTCCTCGCAAAAGTAGCAAGCTATTCGAGTGCAGGTTTATTTGCCGACAACTCGACCATGGAACAATTAGTACAAGTTTACATGGTACGAGTAGCAGGTCTCATCAGTCTGTGATGAGATCCCTTACCTGACGCTCATCAGAGCGTAGGGCGCGGAATTTCTAGATTCTTTCTTTTTTGTGAAGCCCATCTCAAAATCTTGTTGAGATAAGTTACAGAGCCAAGTTCTCCAATAATTACAGGTATGAATCTAAAACTATAGTAGATTACCAGACGAGTCCTCTTTAGTTTGGCATTGGTGTTATTTTCGTCTAACCTTTAGCATTATGACAATATCTAACAATGAACTTATTTCCATTACTGTACGCAATTTCTTTCCTCTTTGGATCATTTGGTGTGTTACACTTATCTGGGATCTTGTTCAAAATGGGGGCACCAGTATTTTCTTAACGAAACACTTTGAAACTTGGGACACTGGTAGAATGTGTCATATAAAACATCTTTTTCTCTTAGTCTTCTTAACAAAAAAACGTACATCGCAAGCTATTTCATGTTAAAGTTGTCGTATTTCTGTAATTTCAACCAATGACTGACATCCATTCAGCCCAATACATTAAATGCTGACTACGTAAACAAACGATTCTCAAACGATTCTGGCGGTGATAAAATTATTATTTCCTTGTCAAAAAATGGCTGAAGCATATTGGCAGTAGGGTTAGGGTTAGGGTTAGGGTTAGGCAGTAGCTAATTTCATACAGTTCAGGCAGATGTTAACGAAATAAACACGCGTGAACGAAAATGAAAAAAGCCAATGTTGTACACATACAGTTTAGGCAGATGTTAACGAAATTATAAATGGAGATTAAATACGCTTTACACCGCTTAAACTGCCAAAGGAGTAAGTGTAAACAGCTGAATACTTGTCAGTGATTGGTTGAAATTATCGAAATAAGACAATTTTTTACATGAAATAAATTCGAATACAAAAATTTTTTTCTGTTCTATAACACAAAATAGATAAGTATACGAAGTTTGAAAGTCTTTCGGTACCAAAAACACTACATAAAACATTAATGAAAACTGGTGCCCCCGTTTTGAACAAGATCCCTTATCTGTTATACCTGTCTTAACTAGAACATTCCAGCACTGTTCTTTTATAAGTGAATATGCCTTCCACAACATTATTTCCTATATTTATTTATCCAGGAATATCCTTTCTGCGGATTTCATTGTATAATATTTTGGCCACAACATTATCTCTCATAAACAAATAAATACCGGAATAATATTTTCGTATAGCTACTAAACACCGAGGGAGTGGGTGACATCGTCAGTATTATTTTCACAGCCACATCTATGTTATTTACCTGCATCCTTATTCCTTTTATACATCAGGTATTTTGCTGTTGTTTCTAGCTTCTGTATAGCAAAAGCATACCCTTCAATGTGTAAGCTAATATTTCAGTTGCCACTCCAAGTTAGACTACTTTGCTTATCTATGTTGTCTTACTTTGAAGCTTTCTGGCAACATTGCTATACATGATCTTCCACTAACATGCATACAGCTTTTTACCTAATGACTTGTTAAAGTAAAGTTGTGGAACATTTCTGAGTATGTATCCTTCGTCATCAGTCAGGCTTGCTTTTTGATGTGCTCTCTTTCAAATTTGATATTATCTGCCTCATGTATGTATGTATGTATGTATGTATGAGTGTGTGTATGTGTGTGTGTGTGCTAAGATAATCTCTACAGATTTTCGATAGAAATTATAGCAAACACTGATTTTGATACGATGTTTCGTAATAAAATCAGTTTTAGCTATAATTTCTATAGAAAATCTATAGAGATGACATTAACGTGTGATTTAAGTGCACTGCCAATACAGTAGTACACGATATTGACTCATAAAAATGTTTAATATACTTTGTAGTATATTATGGTTGCATAACGAAATACCGTGTGCCTACAAGTAATTAGTATGTATGTTTTAGGGAAATATAAAATATAAAAATTTTCATAAGAGCTGAGCTTTATGTAAAATGTTATGTAGGTGAACCTATTTCCATAAGGGTTCCACATCATCTGGAAATATTATCTGTTATATCTTAAATTCCTTTCCAGTGACTGATTTACTTCTCAAATGTTCTTAACATCATGAAATTATAGTTATCCACTGGAAAACTAAAGCACTCGGTAACTTGGGCGGCAGACAGTTGCAATCTTTCAGAAATATGAGCAAAGAGAAACGGAAATTTTAGTTTTCATGTTTCAGAAAAAAAATTTCATTAACTTGGAATCAAACCTGCCCACGAGGAAACATCTGTGTGGTTGGTATACAAGCCAGAAATAACAGCCAAGTCCCTTTCGAATTGTATTCTACTGTTCGAAGAAACACCTAACAATGTAGGCCAACAAAACCTTAAAGGGCAGTATGATCATGACTAGAATGACTTTGGCGATAGTATTGTCTGGAGTTCAACAATAACCGGGAACCAATATGCTGTCATGCGACCAGTTCTCAATGAATTTTCCGCATCCTTCATAAATGTACTCAATATCAGTGATATTAATAACAGTTTCTAGTTTAGATACAAAGCTTAAAGAGAGAATGTTAAGCGATTCTATTGTCTTGTATTTGACTTGCAATTTCTTTTTCGACTCTGGAAGGATTAAAGGCGAAGCTGACTCGGTAGAATTTGAACTCAGAATATAAAGAACCGGAGCAAATACTGCATGGTAATACTGCCAATTCAACACCCCAATGATAATAATTATAATCCTTCCTACTAAAAGCATAAGGCCTTTGAAGAAGGGATAGTCGATAGTCGAACACATCGACCTTAGTGTACAACTACTACTTATTTTTATCGACCCCGAATGGATGAAAGGCAAAGTCGACTTCGACGGAATTTGAAACCAGAACATAACGACAGATGAAGTGCCGCTAAGCATTTTGCCCAACCTGCTAACGATTCTGCCAGCTCTCCGCCTTAATAATAATAATAATAATAATAATAATAATAATAATAATAATAATAATAATAATAATAATAATAATAATAATGATAATGATAATAATGATGATTTCTTTTATAATAATGATGATAATACTAATAAAATGCCCTCATGCAGCACTAGACAGTGGTTCACATGGCTTTTCATCTTAACTGATTGGAAGTGTTATCATGTACATTGTTTTGTCCTGGTATAAAGGATGGGCTACAGCAAATATTCTGCTCAATACCACAGATTTGCTTGTCAGTTACTTGACCTTAACCAGTTGAGCATGTCCCTTAGTGGCTGACGATATGTGCATCTTTGATCACGAGCAGAAGTAGTGGAGGACCATCATAGCCATGTGTTGAGAGGAATTTGGGGGGGGGGGATAGTTTACCTTTGGAAACAAGGCTATTTCGTTCAGCATCCTTAAACAAACTTTATTCGGGGACCTTTTGAGCGAGATGGGCTACTCAACCTGAAGAAAATTCTAACTGGGCCCCACCTGCAAGGTCATGCGCTGTTTATCTTGATTTGAAATCACCATATCGCGCACATACGGTTGTGATGCATGTGCCTGGTATACCCTTATCAGACGGGCAGCTATGATGGGTATACTGGGCTTTGTATATTTTACCCCAGTGTCACTTTGATGGCATGCACTGCTCTCTCTCACTCAATAATAATAATAATAATAATAATAATAATAATTCTGAAAGCAGAAATAGCATATAGGGAATAATCACATAATGAAGGGCGCTGAAGTGCGAAGTTCACGGTCAAAGTTCCTTCGTTTATGGCTAACTATACAAATTAAGAAATATAAAATAAGTATGAGGCAGAATTCAGAGCGGTTGACTGGCGGAATTTTTAAAGCGACTTGACAAATACCTTGTGTTCTGGATTTAAAATTCAGACATATCAGCTTCGCATTTTATCCCTCCGAAGTCAATGATTAAAATATCATTCAGTATCGAAGACGGTACTTCTTTCTCTCTCAGAATCGGCTACGCTGTATTGTGAGACGTTCGTCGTGTTTCACTTACAGAGTCCCTTTCTTCTAGGAAATGGAGGATGGCTAAGTTAGGGGCTAGCAAGCTTTTCTTATTCACTATGCTACAACAACCGTTCAAAGAAACCATTGAGCATAATGGACATTCACGACCCTATTTTTTGTACAATACAAATTTTTTTTAATATTATAGAATTTTGTTTGTTTTTAATGTTATAGAATTTTGTTTGAAACTAATCGTGTCAGTATGAGGCTCATTTAAATCGCTGATGTAAAATTATTTTCACGAGATATTAGTAAGCATTTTTAATTAGACATAAGGACATCCTTTACCGAAGATAAGGATATCGTCGATTAAATCGATTATCAAAAACATTGCTCATGCACCTTTAACTATGTTCGCTTCTTTATATAAGAAAATCCAAAAGTAACTCTGTATGAGATTGAACCCGTAACCTAGAGGATTAAAAACTTAGTATTGTACTGCTGTTGACAACAAATTTACCAGCTTAACAATGTCTTAGTTAATAACATGCCAAGCTTGTCTGCTAAAACTGCACCCCGAAACTTCACAGCAATCTCGCTGCGCTGACACATACTTCATTCAATATTCAGTCGGTAAGTATCAAAGACTTGTAAACCAATGACAGAGCTTCTATGTGATCACTTGATCTGCTAGAAATAACTGCCAAATCTCTCCTAAATTATAATCTTACTATCTTGAAAAAGAAGATATTGGAAAATATGATCTTAAAACAATGCCTTAATACTAAGGGGTGATGGCCAATGCTGGGCCGCCTTTGATCATGGATCGATTCATTCATTGTTTACCTGGGGCTAAATAACAACAACAACAACAACGAAAATGTTCGTCCTCTTTTGCCCTCCACTACCCAACATGCACGAGTCATCATGTCCCAAAGTGAAAGTAATTCTCCCAAACAATCGTATGCCATGACCTCGGCGGCTGACAACAAATCTACTTGCATACATATATAACAGACTGCCAGCTTACAAAATCTTTCAGTTAATAACATGCCAAAGCTGTCTGCCAAATACTGCACCCCAAAACTTCCCTTGCAATGACATATTTCATTCAACTTTCAGCCGGTAGGTATCATAGACTTGAAATGATTTTATCTTCTTTATTTTTTCTGTTTGTCTTTTTTATTTTTATTTATATTTTTTTTTTTTTGAAGAGGAAGAACAAAAACAAAAATAAAATGTAAAAATAAAAAATAAGTGAACGAATAATTAGACGACATTGCCACAAAATATGGTATCAGAAATGTAAAGCGAGGAAGGCCAGTTGCAATAAGTGATGTGAATATGTCTGTATGCATGTGTATGCGTGCGCGCATGAAAGAGGATGTGAAAGTATTTTGAAAAAGAGTGTAATGAAGACAGAAGGTGGGGAAGGGAGCCGAAAGAAACGCAGCAGAAGTGTGTGTCGAGGAAAACCTTATTACCGTTTTCAGAAGTTGGATAGCAGCAACGCATAGCGGTATCTGCTCGGTGGTAACAGTGAATGACTGCATCTTGAAATCGTTTCATGTTGCACAGTCGGTCCTTCAGCAGGTATTCTTTTTCGTCTCTGCTATCCATGAGAGAGAGCAGTACCGACGTATTCGGAAGACGCCTCCGCTATGATGTTGGACATCAGAGATGTGGACGTGGTTGACATGATTCTAAAGAAGTCCGAAGCGATAGCAGGAGCAAAGATAACACCGGAAAAAGTCGGAGGGATTTCAACATGGCACTGAATGGGCAAGTCTATGCTATAGCACGTTATTGTCAGTGTTGAAGAGTTGGACCTGTTAAACTGCAAGGGGTCTGGTTCGGTTCACACCTTGAGATAGACAAGGACTGCGACGAGATTATGAACAGGGTGGACAACTATACCCAGAAATAGGCTGAGAAAAAGCAATCACTGAAAGGACGAGCAGACGTGGTGAATACCTACATCGCTTCCGTCATCATTTACCACTTGACCTTCGTGCCTTCCTCCAGTTTCTGTCTGAAAATTAATTTCTGCTCTTCAGTCTCCCGTGAAAGTGACGCGTTCCATTGATGGTTCATCTGTTGCCAGCGTCCTCTGAAAGCCAGTTCGGCATACCGTAGCACCTTGTGTGCAGACACACGCTAAAGGCTGAGTCGCCTGTAGAATTTACTGGACGGTGAGTGTGTATGGTCTCTGTATGTAAGGCACGCTTTTCCGCAATTCGTCTCTTTGATGGAGCTGCATCCATGGGTGAACAAAAAACAAAGTGTGCACCCAGTAGCTAGAATGTTGTTAGGTGCTCACTACCCTTTACATATCAGATAGTCAGTAGAAGCTCCACTTTAGCAATATATAGAGGTCTGCATGGGATTTGTATTCAGAGTAAGTTGTGTAAAAAAATTTACTTAGTAATTTGTCCATTCATCTACCAAACTGTCATGTACCATCCTTGCAGTAATTAGTGATAATGCAAAATTCTTTTCAGCACCTTGTTGCAACATATTTACATACCAATATACATCATTGTCATTCATTATCTTTATTATCGTTTAACGTCCACTTTTCCATGCCTGCGTGAGTCATGTACCTGTTTCCAAGCATGGTAATATTTCCCTATGGCCAGACACGCTTTTTCACCGGATTCGAGACGAACAACGTCACTTGTATGATGGTGATGCACGTTCACAAGCATTACACAATGTCAAGACAAAAGCGCACACACACACACACACACACACATGCACGCACACACACACATATATATATATACACACACACACATACACTCACACACGAAAGTCTTCTTTCAGTTTTCGTCTACCAAATCCACTTACAAAACTTTGGTCGGCTCGGGGCTATAGTAAAACACACTTACCCAAGAAAATGCCACGCAGTGGAACTGAACCCGAGATCACATGGTTTGGAAGCAAGCTTCATAATCACACAGGCATGCCTGCGCATATATATATACATATATATATATATATATAAAATATATAGTTTTAGGGGAAATAACCAAGTTTCAAGAACTCATCGATGAAAAACCACTGTCACATATAGAAAAATTAATAATTAAAAACACAATAAATGAGTATAATCGTGCTATGTTGGGTACATCGAGCTTATTTTTTGGTAGTTTTTGACTTATTTAGTCCCTCTAAGCGTGAGGCATTACTATATAGTTAACGCCCTTATATAAATTATATATATTTATGGGAAAAAAAACGATGAGTTTTTTTTTTTCCTTATGGGGTTTTTTTCACGCTGACTACTTGATAAATTCTTATAAAGATTTTATCCTATACTATATTATAAATAATTAGAATATATTCAGTGCTGAATATTATTCTGTATAAGCACGTGTTACCGAGATGCAACTGGATAAATTCTAACCTCTTTCACGGATATATAATGATGACCAGAAGTCATCGTGCTATGTTGAGTACATCGTGGTATGTTGACTGTTGTTTATTTTTTATGTGTCTCCACCATACGTGCACTGATGAACAAAAGATGCAGCTTACCTCACAGTTTTGCTGTATTAATTGAGAAACCAGTGGTTTGCCGTTAAGTTAAATGTTTTTAGGAGATTAATTTTTGAAAGTTGCATTTCCCTCGCTTTCGGTAAATATGTTGCTTATTTTTTGGTAGTTTTTGACTTATTTAATCCCTCTAAGCGTGAGGCATTACTATATAGCTAATGCCTTTATATAAATTATATATATATATATATATATATATATATATATATATATGTGAAGAAAAGCTCGTGAATTCGGTTCTTGGAAAAGTCGATGCGTTGTGCCCAAATTTGAAATGCCGCAAAGCAGCTTATGCCTTTTATTCAGGAGTGGGTGCTGTCAGACGTCTCTGCGAGCGAATATTGCTTGCTATTTCTAATTGTTTTAAGTGCCTATGCAGGTAGAAAAATCCCTTGATCTCTGAACCACGACCCAGCTGAACATAAAGGTTGTGACAGCTAGGAAAAGAGCGAGCTGCACCATCTGGTATATATTACAACTGCATAACATGCAGTAACGTGAAAGGAAGCTTCTTGCTCAATGACACACTGCACTGACTAGTCTGTGAATAGAGGTCACAGGCATCACAAATATGATAGCTGTAGGGTTTATTTTTTTCAGGTGTTCTGGCCCGTATTCTAATATTTAAAAAGGAAGTGTTAACATTTACAGTATACAAATTAGTAGCTCCAGTCTTCTGTAGCTACTTTAATTATTGAGTATATAAACAGATTGGCAGTTTGTTTCTCTTGGATTGACCAAAATGATGAAGACTCTTGGATTGACCAAAATAAAGGCTCTTCTGATGAGAATCCTATGAGTTTCGAAAATCGATTAAGGTTGTTTATTCTTTTTTTTTTTCATTATACAGAGAAACAACTAAATTAGCCCTGTTTATATAGACTACATAGAGAGAGAGAGATGTTTGTGCCGATGTATGTGTATATTCTACGTAAAACAAAAAATTACTCAATTCATAATTAAGCTCGCGAAATATCTCATAAGGAAATGACATGAGTGTATTATTTATAAAATTACTTTATTTGAAAAAAAAATGACGTTGTTGCGGATAGTGGGGAGAGGTGACGAATCAAACATGCGTCAGAATTACGTACAAGAAATAAAATTATCAGTAAAGCAGGTTCTAATATTAGCATTCTCACTAAACACAGGAGAAGCAGGATATGAAGGAAAAGTAATTTATAAGTAGTGCAAAAGATGTTGTAATGTTTTTTGTTTTTGGTTTTTTTTTTTATTTATTAGAAACATGTATCGACTTCAAAGTTAAATATATATACATAAAATTTTAAAATATGACTTCTTGAACAGTCATCAAGGAAACTTGAAGTAATTTTACAAACACGTCATTGGTCTTGTGAAATCATTATTTCCCATATATACATATATATATATATATATATATATATATATATATATATATATATATATATATATATATATATATATATATATATATATATACATATACATACAAATATATGTGTTTGTGTGCATACTAAAAGGAAGAGAAGAAATAATAAGGAATTGAAAGAATACCAAGTCTACAATACAGTTACTGAGAGTAAACAGAATTGGATCTAGAAGTGACTAAAGGTGCAAGTTAAAATCAAAACTTCATATATTAACAATACAGTGGATCAAAATTCAAAGACAGCGAGAAGAAAACAGATTGGAAGATGTTATTTAGACACTTATAAAGATTCGCTAGTACTTTAATTTTCAATATTTGCAGAGGAATTGAATCAGTGACCAGATTGCAGATGTTGCAACGAAACATTTTCACACAATACATTATATATCCAAAAATAAAGTGAAAAGTCAAAAACAAACTTTGTGTTCCGAAGTGATTAAACGGCTCTTTCACGGTGTAATTATGTAGTATATTGGTGTCAAATAAAAAAGAATAAAAAGTCATATTAGTTAGATTTATTTCTGTGGTTTAGCCTTAACTCAGCGCTGACTTTGTAAGAACCAACGAGTATATATTCCTCCGAAGACTATACTGAGTACTTAGGGGTGGTTGTTATTTAACCTCATATCAGCGATCAGCGATCAAATCTATCATCAAAAGCATTCTGGTCGTAACCACCAGTTTTGTCTTTAAAGATAATTTACTTCGGCCTACATTATCCATAATTTGGTGGAGATTTGGCGGGTTTTTCAATTTCATGAACTAAAAGTCGGAGGGGGACAGGATAAACTACCTGCATTAACTTGCTATGAAAGCAGGTAGTAATTTTACCTTGTACTTATTCTTATTGCAAGTTTTGAAGAATGCAGTTCGATTTTAACTGTTATCTTTTCAAAGTTATAATAGAAGTGACAAAGGAGCATATTCAGTATGTTTTGCTTTATGAGTTCAGTAAGGGCAATAACGCAACGGAAAGTTCGAGGAATATTAATGCAGTATATGGGGATCGGACAATAAACGTAAGCCAGTGTCAACGGTGTTTCCAGAAATTCAGAGCCGGAAACTACAGCCTAGTAGATGGTCCTCGTCCTGGAAGATCTGTAGAGCTAGCTTGACAAGGACGTCCTGCAAATCCTGGTGGAACAAAATCCCATTGTAACTGTTGAGGACTTAGCAGAAAAGCATGGCTTTGATCATTCAACGATTCATCGACACCTACGTGTCATCGGAAGAGTCAACAAATTGGGTCAATGAGTTCTTCACAAGCTTTGCGAGTCTAATTGTGCGCAGAGAATGAATGCGTGCTCTTCTTTGCTGTCACGTCTCACGAATGGACCTTTTTTGGACCGAATAATGACTGGTGACGAGAAATGGGTTCTCTATAAAAATGTCAAGCGCCGAAGACAGTAGGTGGGGAAAAGAGAAACACCGGCACCCCAAACTAAAGAAGGTTTTCACCCACCTAAGGTATTGTTATCTGTTTGGTAGGATATGAAAAGTTTATTCCACTTTGAACTTTTAAACCCAAACCAAAAACCAAATGATAGCAAATATCTACTGCGAGCAGCTTCAGCGGCTTAAGTCAGCGCTAGAAGAAAAATGATTATCTTTGGATTATCTGCTGATATCAAAATAAGTAGTATATTGAAAAATAAAAATATTTTCTAGATCTGCATTATTTGTGACTCCAAGGGTCAAAAGGGGTCTTTTGGCGAAAATGGGTTGAGAACCTTTGCTCTAGAACAATACTCTATGTAAAACCAAAAATATGACACCGTAGTCATAATACTCACTTGAACTTCTAACTTGTCTCTTGAGGTCTCTGAGTGAGACTTGGAATAAAAAAAAAGAATTATTTCACGTTTTCCCGAAGTTTCTAAATTCTTATGACGTTATCAACATGCTATTCTCACTGGTAAGCATTAAGTTTCTAAAATAGATAGAAAATTCGGAAGATTGCTTTGATCCAGTGGCATAGTGACTGTCATATCTACGGGCAGCCTTCAACGTTTTCTATCGAAAGGGATTCTTTAACCAATATTTACAATAATTTTGTATTTCTTTCTGTTTATCAAAAACTTCATTTCATATTTTCAAAAACTGAATTAATCCTGCTTTGATTAAACCTTAGAGTAGTGCTTAATTATCCTTATTTTTTCTGTTTTACTTTTTCAGATTATGAGGCGGCATACGCAGTTGCATTCAATTCAAAAGGAGAGACTCTGATAAAACACACCAGAAATAAATCATTATTATTTGTAGATGATCTCGATATAATATACATTAACATAAGCAGCGCTTTAAAGGAATTTCAATTAAAATTCATCCGAAACGTGGATGTTTTTTCACCCGTGTTTCAAGTCCATTATCAAATGCCAAACAATAGTAGCAATAAAGAGTCTTCTTTGGACGTTCAAATGGAAGAAAATATTGAGACGAACAATGTTCGGGCTTGTTTTTACAGGGGTTCCTTAATCGGAGAAGATGATTCCTATGCTGCAATGAGCATCTGCGGTGGTTTGGTAAGTCTTAGATCTGCATTATCTGTTTTGGTTGTTGTTATTATTTTCCATACTGTTCGGAATGACGACGAAGTGAAATTCGACGGTGCTATACAAGTTTGAATGAATAGCTTTGCAGAAGTTCCAATGTTACACCGTTCGGCTCATATTTAGCCATTTCCAAACTTCCATGTTGGCTGCATGAATTGTTGGTTTTGTTGTTGGTTTTGTGTGGAAATAACATTGACAGATAAGTTGTTGCTGTTGTTGTTGTCGCTGCTGTAGTTGTTGTTGTTGTTGGTGGTGGTGGTGTTGGTGGTGGTGGTGGTGGTGGTGTTTTTGAGGCTGCTGATTTTGAGAACGAAGCACAGAATGGAATGGTTTGAGGACAAGTATTCACTGTAAGGAATACGAAGTTATCCAATTTCCGAACAGAAATGAAATTCGTTAATTGCCGGCGCCCCGATGCTTTGCGACTTACGAATAAACATAGTCATATTAATATGTATTAAATCTCTTGTTGCATTTAATATGTATTAAATCTCTGTTGCATTTAATACGTATTAAATTTCTGTTGCATTTAATATGTATTGAATTTCTATTGCATTTAATATATATTAAATCTCTGCTGCATCAGGCCACATGAAGTCCTTTTGCAGATTGCGATGAGGCTTAAAACGACTTGCTTTGTGGTTTTTAACAATTCGTATAGATTCGGTTACGTCTCCACTAGAAGATGCAGATAATTGCTACATATTAAATGTGATCAAGACAGGGAATGATAAAACTTATTTACATGATGGCACAAGGTTAGCAACCAGGTAATAGTAACGAGATAACTAATACAAGATTGATTATTTGCAAATTAATATACAAGAGCATATTCATATGTATTAATTTCGCTGTAAAATACTGATTTCAAATTTTGGCACAGGGCCAGAAATTTCTGGGAAGGGGATAAGTCGATTACATCGACCCCAGTGTTCAACTGAAACTTATTTTATCGACCTCGAAAGGATGAAAGGCAAAGTCGACCTCGGCGGAATTTGAACTCAGAACGTGAAGATGAACGAAATGTCGCTAAACATTTTGCCCGGTGCGCAATCGATTCTGTCAGCTCGCCGCCTTCTCGCTGTTAAGTAACAACGTCATGAAGACATTTTCAGAAGCTTGGAATGTTTTATTTGGTGACTGCAAACTGATGATTTCGTGACAACTACTCTATTTTACATATAACATCTTACAGAAGGCATCTTATTTTGGAAGGCGTTAAATATAGTGTCTCGCGCTGTCTTGTTGAATATTAGATATCGAAGAAACAAGCAAATAATCGTGGCTTCTTGTCAAAAATAAAGGACATGTATAGTCAATTTTACTTAATTGACAATACATCCTAATCAAATTTTTATATCAATATATGACTTACAGTTCTTAAACAATATTGAGAATACACAGGCTTGATAACAGTAAGTTAGCAATTTCGAAAAACAGTCCCACTCAGTTACAGTCCAATCAAAATAACACATGCTCCCATAATTCAGTTGTTTATATTCAGTCCATATTCAGACTATAATGCTGCTGCTGTTTAGTCCAATATCATCCATGCTGGAGCACACTTTTGATTAAAGATTTTCCAGCTATAACCATGTCGTCTTTTAATCATTCTTAGATACTCAGGCACAGAGTATGTGAAGCTTATAATACTGAATGTCTTTCCCTTCTTTAGAGAACATATGATAGGATTTGAAATGACTTTGCTGTCTTTTTAGCCGGTAACAATTACACTGGATCGTTGTTGATTCGATATTCAGAAGCTATATTTAACCTAGTGGTATAGATTTATCAACTAGCGGTCAAATAAAACTTTTCAGTCTTTCTATCTTTCTCTCTTCTCTATTAAATCTGTTGTGGTGAAAACAGGAGATGGATGGGCTCTGCCAGGTCTGAATGCATTAAGGACACGTCACAGCTGTTTCCGTACAACTTCATCAAGTTGTTCAAAGCACAAAGCAAAGCAGGGTATGCAGTAAGGTAGTGTGAGGAATTTGATCTTCTTCAACTCATAACTTTACCCGTAACCAATAGATGGATATTTATTAAAATGTACAAGGTGGTTCAGTTGTTAATATACACCAATATGAGGGCAGCGACTTGGCAGATCGTTTACACGTTGGGCAAAATGCTTAGTGGCATTTCGTCCCTCTTTATGTTCTAAGTTAAAATTCCACCGAGGTCGAGTTTGCCTTTCATTCTTTCGAAGTTGATAAAATAAGTACCAGTTGAGCACTGGGGTCGGTGTAACCACCTCGTCCTCTCTCCTTGCGTCAAAATTTGAAATCAGCATGCACAGATATGACTAAAACCTCAACCACAAGGAAAATTCAATGAGAAAGCCTCCACACAATCGCTTAACGTTCTAGAAGTAGCTAAATCCCCTTCAGATCATAACAGCCATCAAAAACGAGCTCTATAGTTTTCAATATAGAAAAGAGATAGTCACAACCAGAATGCTTTTGATCATGGAACCACTCAATCAGGAACAGGTTTAAATAATAATAACAACAACAACGACCCAACCAGATTTATTACAACACATTATAAAGTATCTATTAACTATATGCACTTGGGTACACTGTTGTTGAAGTTTTGCTGACTAATCGCATTCATGGCTGTAGCAAAAGTAATGCAATATTGTATGCAGCGCAGTACAATAGCCGCAGTTTTCTTTTTGATACAAAATATGAATCGAATACAGTTCTATATTTAAGAGATGAATTGCGTAAATAATGTACATAATGAATCAAATACTTCACTATATTATTTTACAGTGTTATGCAGTGCGTTTTATAAAGAGATAGATACGTACGTTTGTGTGTGTGTGTGTGTGTGTGTGTGTGTGTGTGTGTGTGTGTGTGTGTGTGTGTGTGTGTGTGTGTGTGTTTGTGTGTGTGTGTTTATTTGTGAAGTCCTTCAGCATTTGATTAATCTCAATACCAGTAAACCAAGTTGACATGAGAATGCAAGGGGTATTTCAAGTACTGTGCACTAAACGAATGAACGAGCGATATATATATATATATATATATATATATATATAAATTTAAATAAGCAGAAAATGGAGAAAACTTTTGGTCAACAAAACAAACAAATTGACCAACATCGGTTAATTATTTTTTAATGCAAAAAATAACGTAACGTTATGTTTTGTATTAAAAAATAATTTTGCACTAAGGGAGTATATGTACTGAGCAGTACAGTAACTTAAGTACCAGTGTTTCTGTTCTATTAATCAATGTGATAGATAAAATTATGAAATAGACTGACATAGTCTTTTCTTTTTTAGCCAAGGTAGTACTGAACACTATTTTTGCACGTCGATGTTGGTTGATTTGTTTGTTTTGTTGATCAAAAGTTTTCGCCATTTCTACTTATTTAAATTTGATTCCTGATAAACGTTTTTGTTTATTCTGTTATTACCTGTACCTTATGAGCATAGTGTGCTTGCATACCCATTCCCAGAGTTAACATAGGTAAATGATACCGGTAGTAAGAACGGATATTCTTATCCTTTAGACGGTTATTCCAACCGCTAACTCTACTTACCTTATATATATATATATAATGAATTTATGGAGAAAGAATATCAGAGATCCTCTATATATACTTTTTACATTGGCTACCGTTCACCGTTTTAGAAATAATTGCTAAATCTCCTTTGGCGTGCCAGCGAGGGTCCACTACGCTGCCAGAATTGTCGTCAGAATGACTTTCCAAATATTTCTCAGCGAATCTACTTATTCGCTCGACCAGCTAAAATCAGTATCTGACGAGTGAGTGAGGAAACCTTTACATGGTCGTTTGATCTGCTAGAAATAACAGCCGAATCTCACTTAATGAGCCAAAGATTTGATCATCTCAACACATTTATGTTTCTGTACCCATGTAAAAGGTATATATAGAAGGTCTCTGATATTATCTTTCTCCTACATATACTTTTTCACCCTATTACTAGTTCCAGTTTGTGGCTTTGCTAGAACACCGCCCTGGAGGGTTTAGTAGATTAAATTGACCCCTATATTTATATTTTGAGTTTGATACTTACATTGCCTCTTTTCCTGAACCGCTTAGTAAGGGGAACCTCACCAAGCCAACATCAGTTGTCAAGCGATGAGAAACGATGAGAATATATACATATTCTTATACACATACATACTAGTATACACACGACGAGCTTCCCTAGTTTCCATCTACAAAATTCATTCACAAAATATTGGTCAACTTGAGCTATAGCAAAAAAACCCTTGCCCAAAGAGCCACACACTAAGGCTAATCTGAAACCATGGGATTACAGAGTGATCTTCTTAACCACCCAGTCATTTCTTTGCATAGTAAAGCAAAGAGATTTAATTGCTTAATGTTCAATGATCAGCGATACGCATCAATTGGATTATTAACTCTATTAACATCGAAATGAGATTTGTGCAACATATTAGTCTCACAAGGGCTTAAGAAAGGATTAAATGAACTAGCTACAAACAAAATTTGAATTGGAGCCGTGGACTCTGTTCTCATGTAGATTTCTCTGATGCTAATTACATAAACACACACCTATGAACACTGTCATATGTGCATATGTGTGTGCATGTGACTTATGTGTGTGTTTTATATATTGTGTGTCATTAGAGCATGAATAAGATATCTCGTTTCTTGTAATTCTTAACGTTCTTATTTCAAATTCCACTCAACTAAGCTTCCCTTTTCAACTTTACGGGGTCAATAAAGGCAAATACCATTTCATGGCTGTTATTTAGCAGAATTCTAGGATGAACGTTGGGCGACATGCCTTCCAGTATACTTTTTTTTTGGGGGGGGGGGGGTCTGTGTGTGCTGAATCCAAATTCTCCCGTCCTGTCAAAGAAAAAGCTGAGCTCTTTCGTATCCACAAGATTCTTAAACAAGAAACCAAGTGTTTCAGCTGAGTCATCTCTATGCCAAAACATTGGCTGACAATTGATAATGCAAGGCAATCTTCAATTCTCGTGTGTGTTTTTAATATGCACGCATGTGTGTGTTTGTGTATCAGAGGCTACTCCACGTCATCAGCGTCACTCGGGCTCTTCACGGATTTCGAATAAGACACTCGAAGAATTTCACGTTTTCCCGCTATATTTCTAGCCCCAAATGGCTTTTTTTTTTTTTATATCTCGCAATATGTCTTTCTCCATTTCTAAGTTAAGCGGAAAAATAAAACAACCCTGCAAAACACATCTGACCTTTACACAGATGCACAGAATAACGACAATCAAATAACAACAGCGGAGTACACAACAAGCATCAGCGATCTTACTGTCACCTGTACTCTTGAAAAGATATGTCAGTTAGTCTTTTATACCTACCAGGCTAGTTCGTATTAGCCCGAATTACTGGATAATTTTTTTGTTCCTTCAAGAATATTTTAGATCGGAAACTTTTCATGGATTGGAATTTAAATCCTAATCTCTATAGAAAATTAATTGTTTCAAGAAAACATTGAATTTGAATTATCTTTAATTTTTACGATTATAGATAACAACTGGGTCTGTAACTTCTGAGCCCGAGTCAGGCGTGTGTGAATGATGTAGAGAAAACGTCTGCTACGAATGATATTTTTTGATACAGGGCACCTCTATGACGACCGCCAGACGCTGAACAAAAATAAATTGACTGCGACCAGGCTCAATAAAAGGAGCCCGAGTTATTGGCTGCAATTACAGACTTGAAGTCAGTGTTGGTCGACATTAAATCAGCTTGCAAATACACGTTCACTTTACTAAATTTATACTCGGGCTAAGCCCGAACAGCCCAAACAGCCCGAGTGCCGGAGTCACCGTGTGTGTGTGTGTGTGTGTGTGTGTGTGTGTGTTTCATTATAACTTGACAATGTTCCAGCTATATGTACATATTATAACAGATTTCTCTTATTTTTGTAACTGTTTCCTGCAGTTAGTTTAGAAAAATAATATTTTTAAATCCATATTCAACTATTTCAGAGCTTCACAACCTCGTTTTCAAGAAATGGAATAGTTGAAACGGCTTGTTACTTCTCATATATATATATATATAAATATATATATATATATATATATATTCGTAACCACTCTAACATGATTGTCCGTTCGAGCGGACTCTACTGCGATTTTTTAACCCCAAGGGGACATATATGTGTGCGTGTGTCTTTTACTTGTTTGTCATCAGACTCCGGCCATGCTAGAGTACTGCTTTGAAGAACTTCAATCGAACGAAACGACACCGGTTGTCAAGCAGAGGAGGAAACAAATAATGACACACGCGCGCGAACTCACGCACATACACACACACATATCATATATATATATATATATATATATATATATATATATATATATATTATATTTATACACGATGGTCTTCTTTCAGTTTCCTTCAACCAAATCCACTCTCGAGGCTTTGGTCGATCCGAGTCTATGTAGGACACACTTGTCCAAAGTGCCAGGCAGTGGGACTGAACCCGGGGCCACGTGGCTGGCAAGCAAACTTCTTGCAACACAGTCATGTATATATGTGTATGAAACTGAAATACAATCTGCCCTGCTTACATTGACTGACTGATTATCTAAATATATATTTTTATATAAAATTCATTCATAAGCACAATTGTTGTCAATGTTCATCACGCTACTGTTATTATTTATTTTGTTTTGTTTTATTTAAGATTAATTCATATTTACATTATTGTGATTGCAGAGTGGAATTATCCAAACTTCCTTGGGTGACTTTATCATACAACCATACCCCGACTCAAAAGAAGCAAGTTCTACAAAATATGGATTTACGAAAGGTGCGAAGAATAACAGAGTTCCGCTCATATTATACCGGATGTCATCTCTTCATGATGTTTATCATGACCTGACAAATGGTAAGATTCTGGAGCGCATATGCACGCACGCACAAGCGTAAATCATTAAATATAGCTCTCTCTCTCTCTCTCTCTCTCTCTCTCTCTCTCTCTCTCTCTCTCTCTCCATAAAAATATATATATAAGGGACTTCTTTCTTACTTTAGTTTCATGATCTTTTACAGGGCCTCCAAGACTAGTAGAAAGAAGAGAGAAATGTAACCGGGGAACCTGGCCGGAATTTGTGTGTGTGTGTGTGTGTGTGTGTGTGTGTGTGTGTGTGTGTGTGTGTGTGTGTGTGTGTGTCTGTGTGTGTGTCTGTGTGTCTGTGTGTGCCGGAATGGTTTGGGTATTGGATTCCGTATCGTTAGAACGTAAATTCGATTTTCGAGCCTCGCAACGTGGTGTAACTTTGAGCTAGGCATTTCATTTCACAATACTCCAGTTCACTCAGCTCTAAATTAATACTAGTGACAGCTGTGATTTCATCTTGGATAGGGCCAGGTGTTTTTTTTTAATTAAATTTGTCCTCTCAGTCTCTCAACCACCACGGAACCTGTCCTGATGGGTCAGTAAGTTCGAGGATTATATATTTGCAATGAGCAAAAAATGAAGACAACACTAGAGGAACAAGTTTTAACAAATATATTGATTTAATGCTTAAGAGGAAGGGAAACAGACTTGATGTTCTGGACGTTAGTCTTTTATCAGAAAAATAAAGAATGGGAAAAATATAAAAAAGGATGAAAATGGTAGGAAAGAATAAAAATAGAAAGAAAAACGCTAGGGGACAGTTAAGAATGTTGCTCTACATATTTGTGCATCTTTATGTATGTCTATATAATATATTATATATATATATATATATATATATATATATATAGATAGATAGATAGATAGATAGATAGATATACAGGGCAGGGAATCGTCAATTAGTAATATTTATGATTATATATATATATATATATATAGGCTATAGTAGAAGACACTTGCCCAAGGTGCCACGCAGTGGGACTGAACCCAGAATCATGTGGTTGGTAAGCAAGCTACTTACCACACAGCCTGGCATAAAAGACACGCAGCCATATTAGATGCATTCATATTTAAAGCAACTTCACATATAAGACTTGGGTTGATTTTTTTTTATGAGACTATGTTTTTTTAAATCTGGGTCTTATATGCCATCAAATACAGTAATAAATGTATTAGGTATCCACCGCCATGACTAACTTCGCTGTAGTTATTAAACTGAATGCTTTCTTTTCTTTTTTCTTTTGTTTACATTTTAGATTTCCATCATAAACATCAGCATCATAAAAGACGTACGAGGCGATCCAGTGGTCGCCCCTACTATAACCCTAACAGACGCTACACTGTTGAGTTGTTTGTGGTCGTTGATAAAGAAGCTTTAGCGAAAATACAACACATCAACCCTACAACATTTGTTTTGAATCTCTTTAATATGGTAAGTATAAGGCTTCTTCTGAGACCACAATCTCTACTCTCTCTCTACCACTACACCTATGGTCCATCAAATCTGACAACGTTGAGCTCACAGAACACCTATGTGGAATTACAAGAAATAGAACTCAAATCTTCCCAAAAATCACACAATCGTATTAGTAAAGAACATTTTGGATAATATAACCTTAGATTCATTGAACATAGGGAAAACGGGATGGTCATGGATTGAACGTATTTAATCAAAGATCTGCTTAATCAGGACTAGTCTGGAATTATACAACAACAACAACCGACAAAGGAGCCAATAAAAGAGCTTCTACTTGGTCATTCGACCAGCTTGTTATAGCAGCCAGATCATTTTTGTTAAGGGGGGGTAAAAATATATAATAGATATTGTATTCCTAGATATGCTCCTAAAAACGTGGGATATTTATAGCTGAAATACCTTTGATCATAAATCAGCTCAATCAAACGAATTGTGTTTTGGGTCAATGAAATATCCTCTGCTTCTGGTTTTCAGTCTTCTGTAGCTCACTGCTCCTGTTCACCGAATGACTTTTTGCAATCACCCCTTCAAGAAAAAATGCAAATAATAAACAGCTGATTATTGTAATCAAATAGACGCTATTTTAATATTGTGATTTACTACCCGCGTACCTATTTTCTAATATTTATATGGATTAGTACACCTATGTTAATTTCTTTACTTTTTTTAAAAAAAAATTACAGAAGGTGAGATTTTCTATAATCATTTCAAATTATGACCAAAACCAGCAATTTTAAGGGAAAGAATAAGTCGGTTACGTAGACCCAAGAGCCCAGCTGATATCTTATTGACACCACCACCCCGCCCCCGAAAGGATGAAAGGCAATGTGGACTTTGGCGGAATTTGAACTCAGAACGAAAAACATGCTCACGATTCTGCCAGCTTTATATAATCCTTTCTACTAAAGGTACAAGGCCTGAAATCTTGGATAAGGGGACTAGTGGAATGCATTTACCTCAGTGTTTCACTGGTAATTAATTTATTGACCCCAAAAGGATGAAAAGCAAAGTCGACTTCGGCAGAATTTGAACTCAGAATGTAGAGACGGACGAAATGCCGCTAGGCGTTTTCCCGGCGTGATAACGATTTTGCCTGTTCGCCGTCTTAAGGCTTTACATAATGAAATTACATTTGACCTTGACGTATCATTATTCATGCTTCTGCTTATTAATAATATGTTATATCACTCGTATTTTATTCCCAACAAAAATTTTCTTTTAATGTGTTTAAAGTATAAGTGTCGTACTTAATTCAAATATTTTAGTTCTAAATAAACTCACAGGTCTTTACACATTCAGTGCACTCCATAACGCCTCTTCAATATTTTCTGCCATTTTGTAAGCCCACAACGGTTCTAGGGGGCGTTACCGCCCAGATTAAAAATCACTCTACATCAAGACATTTCCCATAGGTTCAATAAATACGTACCGTAGAATATGAGCCTCTCACCACTGCAATGTCAGGGTATTTTGTTTAACTTACACGCTCAAGCCTATGTAATGTGTTTATATATGACAAGTGGAAACCACTTTAGTAAATGCAAGAATCAAGGTAATATTTCTGTATACGAGGTTATACTCTGGGGAAAACATTTATTATATCTGTACTCTGTGGAAATGGATGAATGTCTCTCTTGAGAATATGTGAACTTTGATCAACGTAAATAGAACGAGAATAGTTTGGCGAGACGTAAGAGCGTCTGACAACTAACCAAGGGATCAGCAATTCACGCCTTACTCTCCTCATTGCATTTTTGTGTTCAAATAGCTAAATATAACAAATTATAAATAAGTGCTGTAGAGCGGAACCAACTCACTGCTATAAGAAGTGTTAAGACTGTAAATTTGTCAATTTTGTTATCTTGTTTTACTGGTACCATTTTATTTGCCTTAAATCTTGAACATTTTCCAGGTTGGCATGTATTATGCACAAAAGAGTCTCGGAATTCAAGTTCATATCGCTGTTACCGATATTTTATTTATGAGAAGAAATGAGGTAAGATGTCTTTTTATCACTTTGGTCTGTGGATAAATATATATTAGATAAGAAAAATAAGAAATGCGTGTACAATCCTTCTTATAGCCTTGCTATATTAAATCTATTGAATTTTAAATGAATTACTGACAGATTTTTTTTCAATAGTTAAACCAATCAAAATTTATATTCCTAGGGCGAAGCTTTATTCTATAAACTTTTACTTCACTTAAGCTGCAAATACTCTTGTTGGAGTCATGAACATCTATTTTTATACTCTATTTCTCACTTTCTAAAACAAAAGGTCTTGTATGTCTATTTATCTCATTAGATGAGCACAATTTTCCCTTAAAATAAAAGCAAGCTATCTGAAAAAGATGCAACCGGTATCATTGTACATCGTCAAAAGAAATTTTCCCTGTTCAGAAAATTTCATTACGTAAAGATCGTATCAAACAAATAATTCTTTTCTTCTCAATTCGAATCTCCCATGATTAGAATATTTAAAAATTTAAACCTGACACAAAGATCACATTAAACGAATTTGATATATAAGAACAATTATTGGCAGTGTTAAGATGAACCCGTGAAATTTGAACTCGCGACGTCGAACGTATGATTGAAAGTATATTTCAGTGTTCTGCCGTTTCTACCCTTCCTCGACCTACTCATTACTGAACTACTAATATTTTAAAATAGGACATATTGTGACCAATGGTTTTGCAGGTTGTTATGAATTGTAACAAATCATTGAATTATTCGTATTTACCCGCCGTGGTTGGACTTTACCTTTTATTTTTGCGAAGTTGAAAAACTACAGTACAGGTATTGAGGTGGAAGGTATGGACTACCACTCTCCCCTCAAACTTTGCTAGCCTGTTGCTTAAATTAGAAACCAAACTAATAATAATTATGTGAACTACCTGTGTAACACTCTACATCAGCAATTTTTAACTTTTTTCAATCCACATCGCATTGTATAAGACGCTAAGATTTTATTATATATAAAAACCATTAACAAGAATTATTTATACAGGCGCAAGTTGTGTCTGTATAAATTTTTTTTGCATTTACCAATACACATAAACTGCAGAGATGAGACGTTAGCAATGCAATTCATAGCAATACTTGTGAAGATATATACTGATTTCATTTCCATTTCTGGAATGAAAGCACAATGACTGACTAAAATTTGTTGTGTTATTAACATTTTCTACTCTATAGAAACAGCATTTATTTCATATTACGTATTGTAAATAGAATACAATATGCAGCCACATATCAAAGCAAGAGAGAAAATATATTTAAAATATAAGTATAAATGAAAAGTCTTGGGAAAATTGTGACTCATAATAAAAATCTCCTGTCCAACATAGGACAGTTGACATGCATTTCCTAAAGTTCTCTTCCAGTGTTTGAAGCTGCGACCTGTACTTGTTCTTAATCATGTTCATAGCAGACAGAAACCAGCTTCACAATGATATGCGGTTGAAAAAGGAAGATTGCTTTAAGTGTTTTCATGATTAAGTATTTTTGGTAGAGAGACAACGAGAACGACGTTATGTCTCTTATTGAGTGTTGCAGTCTCAGTTCTCTGTCATTTCTTATTTCCGTTAACTTGGCTGATTTCTGTCCGCTTCTCAAAATTTGTCAGTTCAAACATTTCACTTCGTTCTCTTTTATTATCATTATTATTTATTATTATTATTATTATTATTATTATTATTATTACATCGTGATGTTGATGATGTCTCGCCTCAATGTTAGTTTTGTTTTTTTTTTTCTTTAAAAGAGTTAATTTCGTCAGTACAAGTATCTTACTTGTACTGACAAATTTAAACCTTTATGTGCATTCGTTTCCTGCACAATCTTATCAAGTGCATTCAAAAACTTTTATTGTCCTACATTTCATCGCTAAGCAGGTCAGCTAGCCCAGATTTTGCAGACGAGAAAAAGTATAGTTGTATGCGACTGGTAACATGGAATAGAGTACAACTTGTTACATGGTCGGATCGTCGGCGACTAAACCGGCATCCACACTAGGTTTGCCTAGTGAGGAGGGTTACTAGAAACCCAGCAGGGCTAAAAGCAAACCTATCAAAAGGACGGTTGACCCTAATGTAGGTTCAACGACTATCTAGCAATAGCACAGGTCCTCAGAAATTCCGAGTTGGTGTTCCAGTATGCTTGAAGACCATTGAAAAGTAGAAACCCCTCAACTTTTGTTCAAGCATTTCTCTAGGAAAATGTCATTCTAATATACCAGATATACAGGGAATGGCATGGAATTTTGGCGGGGATCTTTTTGAAAGAGACTCACTTTGCTGAGGCTGCGACCTATATTAGAACCGAATATCTTGTTCTGGCTTGTCTCTGGATCATGCCAATAGGGTGGAGAGGGTCTGCGAGATGTTGAAAAAAACCTTGTTGAACCTAAAATTTTAGATTGCGCAATCGCCATCGAGGTAACTTCTTAGTTCCCGGTCGAGTAGGAAGGCGCTGCAAATGGACAAAGAATTGTCCATTTGTATATAAATTAGTCAGGAAGAAGAAATCGTTTAATCAGTGATTGATATTGAAGTTTATTGACTACCATTGCGAAAACCGCTCGAATTGGAAACTACGAACATAATTAGAGTGGATGGTTGAACGGTATCTGGAAGTTTCAGATTAACTCTTGACACATTAATACTTTTCTCATAATCTTCTTTTTCTGTAACAGTGTCTTTCTCAGTCATACCTTCTTATAAATAGGTTATAGAATTCTTGCTCCATTAACATATAAAGCGCGACGGGCCACAATCGTGGCCGTCAGGCCACGATTGTGGCCCAGATCGATGTATTTAATTTATGGGCGTTTGTTGGGGTCTAATGTCACTCAAACACTCCGATACCCAGCAAAATGCAAGATGACTAATAGTTCAACTAATGAATTTCAGGTGATGTAAAACTTGCCACCATTATATACTAAGAAGATATTTTAACTATTTTTTGTTTTCATATATGCAATGTAGTCTCATTTTCATAGAATGTACTCAGTAGTCTATGCTATGTAAATGCAAATCCCAGCTCTTTATCGGTTAAAACCCATTGGCTTCATGTCAGTTTTCCGAACAGCAAAACTTTTCAAGTGGTTCGTTCACGATGAGGTTCTCAAACTACTACCACTTAGTTTTTATCTTTTTCTTCCTTGTATCCCGCATTTTTTTCCGATACTGTTCGTCTGCCCCATTCTTGTAATTTTCTATTCATTTTCTATAGCGTTAATCTGTTTGTTTGTTTTTCTGTGTTTCCTTTTCTTCTTTTCGATGTTACTTTTTTTATCCAAAAAAGATAAGTTGTCTGGACATGCACGACTAATTTTAATAATGGTTAATTATACCAGTTAGCAATACTTAATCAATTAAAACTTAAAATCTATCCTACCTACTGTGACACGGTTATTAATGCAGTCAAAAATTTTTTTCTCTTTTTCTCTTAACAGAGAAAGTTTAACACTCGCCAAAACAGTTTCATTCCATATTCCTTTTTAGTTAGGGAGAAGTAAAGTAAAGTGACGTGAGTAAAAGGTGGACGATTTTCAGTACTGACAGACTATCCTATTTCGAATAAGAACTTATGAAAATTTTGCCATGTTTCATATTTTGATGTTTTAAATTCTTAAACATTATCTCTACATATTCTAGCCGGAAATTATTTACAGAAAAGGTCCTGGATATACACTCAATAACTTTTGTAGGTGGATATATGATCAAAGATACAGGAGACAACAATTTGACCATGCTGTGCTGCTAACTGGACAAAAAATGTGCCCTGGTACCCATTGCAATTCAGTCGGTAGGTGCAGCTAACATCGTCGTCTTTCTTGTTTAGTTTTTGTCGTTAAATTTGGGGTGGAGTCGGCATGAGGAGATGCTCCATACTTCAATTCGAAATGTACGTAAGTACTATCTCAGTGTTGCTAGTACACTAAAAATAGTCCGAGGGAGAGAATGAGAAATGAAGAAAAATAACAAGCTTTGTCGACTGAATATCTACTTGCTATCTCACGAAAAATTGTTGTTTTGAATACCAACAGTTGATCTCATAACATAGATTATTAACCTCAAATATTCGACTAAAAGCAACTACGAGTTAAATAAGAGCTAAGTAAGTGCTGCAGCTCACTCCGCTGCATTAAATCATTGTTTTATTCCAGTTACTATAGAGGTAAATTAAACACTTTTTAGTTGTATGTCTTTGTTCACATTCTGGCATTAAAACACTGTTTTCACTCTGCAATGTACAACTACAGTTAAAGCCTAAAAACAAATTCACTTTGGAAAACATTTTATCTGCGTGCAGGGTATGCATCGTCCCACCGATGCCTTTTTTATCATTCCGCTTCGTAATAGCTACTTAAGTGAACTGAATGTTCCGTGCTTGTTGATTTGGACATCTGTAGGGGTTCGTCTAAGCAGTAAGATCACTGCGTAATTCGTATATTTTATTGGATTGTAATTCTGTAGGAATGAATGTGTGACATGTTGATTTTTTTTTTCTTTATCATAATAGTATTTAGCGAAGTCCCAATAACATTACCTTGGAGAAGAAAAATGGCTGATCGCATATGCTATCAGCCAAAGACCTTTGAACATGTACATTATATCTCGAAATTTAGGACTCATAAAGCCTATTACCCGGTTTCCATAGCGTATAAGTGACTGGGATCACAACATTACCCCTGAAAGGGATGCCAGTCTGTCGCAGAGTTACACATTGAGAGCTGAGTGGGCTGGAGCAACTTGAAATGAATTGTTTTGCTCAAAAACACTACGCAATGTCCGGTCTGGGAGTCGAAACCACTATTTTACGATTGTGAGTGCAACACCGTAACTACTACGCAACACTCCTCTACACAACAAAGACCTTTACTTTACATCTATGCACATCTATTGCGGATTCTTCGTTGAATGTTTCTAAAGCAGACTTTGTTTCTATACACCGCAGCTCAGTCTAATTGGTGTAAATAAGAACTACATCTTCTTTGAATGTTATCTTTCGCAGAATGTCGAAGTAACCAGCGAAATATAAATTTCATTTGCTTAATTTGGTAGACTTAATCCTTCGCTCGATTTAATACGAAAACCAAGTACCTTGGGTCCCGTTAGCGGAGTACAGTCTGTTACAAGGACTCGGGCAAGTTCTGCATTTTGAGTATACTTTCCTCCCTCTTTCCTTCTCTCCTTCCTACAAGTCTCGGAGGCTCTGAGAAGGATGCTGGGTTCTTTCTTTCCTCTTGTCTAAAAAGATAAATAAAGGTCATGAAACTAAAGTAAATAACCTGCTTTCAACAGCTTCTTAATATTTAAAAGACATTGTTTGTTTGTTTTCATTTTGGGCTAGGAACTCATTTACGTTTCATCCTACTTTTCATTGTTTAAGATGTGATATCTCCAACCTACAAAAATATTTTTGTTTTTGCACACTAAGCCTTTGTGAAAACAATTATACATTTGTTTATTTTTTTGAAAATGCATATTTCTGAAGTATATACATATAATAACATTGACGCTTTTACACTGCAAATCTTAGTATCCCTTGTGTTCTCTCTGATAGGTTATGGTCGTATTGGAGATATGTGTATGGAACGTTCAAGCTGTTCATTGGTCAGACTTAGAGGATTACATTCAGCTTTAATAGCAGCACATGAAATTGGACATAGGTGAGTTATGTGATTACAACAAACGGTTTTTTCATGTATCTATTTGCAATCAGGTCATAATAGCAGCTAGCTGAATTTATAGTGTGCAAGATTTCTGATAAATTTTTTATGGTTTGTATCCCGGCTCTGGCTGCGTAACTTTTTCTTTCTTTTCTCTTTCTTTATTTTTGTGGTGGACGGGGTGAGCGAAGTATAGGAATAAAATTCTTAACATTCAGTTAGTCCACTCCACTAATATACAGGGTGCGATGGGTAAATTGTCACCATTTTATATTTTTAATTTCACGCATACGCATTGTTTGTTTTTTTATTTTGTCGACTATACAGTATAGTAGGGTCAGTTGGGCACTGTTTGTGAGAAAAACGGCACCACAATGCAATTCACTCTACCAGAAATTTAGAAGCGACATGTCGTGCTGCTTGGCATCCGCGCCGAAAGCTCCAATACGAAGCGCCGGAAACTTCTATACGAACATGTACCGTGAGTGATAAAAATCAAGCATCTAGTCAACATCATAGTGTTTGGAATGATCACATGTGATGACGACGTTATTCTTCCATTCATCTTCCTACACAGCCTCACATTCAACATGGAGGCCTACATCAAGTGCTTAGAGGAGGTAGTGCTGCCCTGAGTCAAGAGGGTGGATGCTGGAAGACCCTGTGTCTGGCAACAGGACTCTGCACCATGCCACACAACTAGAAGAACCCAGTCATGGCTGTCAGAAAATTTCGTGACCACATCACCCCTAACATCTGGCCACCTAACTCCCCAGACTGCAACCCCCTCCATTATTATGTGTGTGGTGCAGTTGAGCGAGAGGTCAGCAAAACTCCTTGTAACACCAAAGATGAACTGAAGGCAAGGATTATGGCAGCATTCACCCACTTAAACAAGCAGACCGTCCAGAAGAGTTGCAGAAGATTCCGAAGTTGTCTGAAGGCCGTGGTTGAAGGCAATGGCGATTTTATTGAATAAATTTACTCTTTAGTATTTCAAGATACTTTTATGTAATTTTGGTCAATACATCTGTTAAAATGAGATGTCAGTATTATTTTCATTTTTGCATAATTTAGACGACAATATATTCACCGCAACCTGTACGTGTGTGTGTATATATATATATATATATATATATATATTTATAATGTATGGATACCTTTTTACACATGCACACACACCCTCCCCCCTTCCTAATTATCCTCATAAAACCACTTTCTCACGTTACTAGCCCCTTTTCCAGCCTCCTTTTCTCATATATTTTTACCTGTTATGTGTGTGCTCATATATGTGTGTGTGTGTGTTGGTGAATGCGTATTTTATGTATATATTTTGACCTGTTATGTGTGCGGTTATACATATGTATATATATATATATATATATATATATATATATATATATATATATACACACATTAATGCAAGGAATTAGCAAGTAAAGTGCTGAATCAGGGATTATATTCTTAAGATCATATTCTATTGCAATAAAAGCATTATATATGACATTAAGAGCCAAATGCACTGAATAAAATGCATCTTAACTGGTATTAGTCAAAGTATAACTCAAAGATATCAACGTATAACTATAATTATAAATAATTCAGAGCCACGGCATTAGTTCCAGTGAGGAAATATATTGCTGTAAGTCAGATACACTATATTAAGGAAATAATGTCTAGTTCAACTTAAAGGTTTACGGTTTTCTCCTACCACTAAATGTTGTTTCTGTATTGACTTTCCTTGTGGTGTGTGAACGGATAGCTGTCAGATAACAGAATTACTTATACTGTCTGTCTGTCAGTTTGTATACATGTGTGTATGTATGTCATTATTCAGTTTTATTTCAAGATTTTTTGCCAATAAAGAGCCAGTTTCTAACCTAGACCCAAGGCTCCTTCATTGGAATTTCAACATCAACAAGGTATTTTTGTTGGTAAATTTATAAATTCGCACCAGACTCGATTTCGGTAGTAAATAATTTTTCCCCGGGTTTTTTTTTTTTTTTTTTTTTTTTTTTGTGTGTGCAATCGTCTTAGTTGGCTTCGTAAACTGTCGGAAACACATTCTTCCGCAGAAAACGGAGGAGTTGGATGTGGGGTGGTACCTCAGAAATTCCCCTTCCCGACCCTATTTTTTTTTCTTTTTCGTTGCAATCGTTTTAATTGACCTTATATATATAATCAGTTAATTCCATTTACAGATTGTATATTCTAATTAAAATGTTTGTTTGGTTGTTCGCTGGAATTGAGCGGATTAGCAAACGTCGCTTTGTTATTCCTCTGATTGGTCAGAAGCGTGACAAAGCGACATTGCTTCCATTAATTCAAAAATGCATCAAACCTGGCTCAGTTATCTACAGTGATTCTGGGGCAGCTTACAAAGATATACAAACATTGGGCTATCAACATTACATGATAAACCACAAAGAAAATCTTGTTGACACCACATACACACACAGAACATCGAACGTTTTTGGCGAGATTTAAAAGAATGGGTGAAAAGGCCGATAGGTATTTATTTATCTCTGCTACAGAAAACAAAAAAAATTACTGCACCAATTTTTTATTGAAGCAGAAAAATTATAAACACCCCCTCCCAGATCGCCAGTAAAGGATCGATTCCAGGACATATCTGGAGACAGAAGATATACAGGACTGCCCTAGGTTCCGCACCCCCTCCGTTTTCCACGGACAAAATGCATTTCCCACACATTATGAGGTCAATTAAGACGATTGCATATCCCAGTGCTCCAATAATTACAGGTATAAACCTGAACTTGTAATCTGGATAGAGTAACGGCAGATTTCTCAATAGTTCAGCATATGTATTCTCTTTCTCATTGATTTTTAGCTTTATGTTAACATCTGCTGGACAGATAATTTCCAAAACTGTGCTCAGTTCCTCTTCTCTATCCCAAGTCATTATACGTATGTCACTGTTCAGTTTTATTTCAAGATTCCTTGCCAATAGAGAAAGAGCCGGTTTCTAACCTAGATTCAAGACTCCTTCATTGAAATTTCAACATCAGCAACGGAGTATTTTTGTTTGTATGTATGTATGTATGTATGTATGTATGTAAACAGAATTAATTATACGGTAGGTAGGTAGGTAGGTAGGCGGCCGGACAGACAGACAGACAGACAGAGACGGACTCACACACATACAGGGTATACCAGCTATTTGAGAACAAAATTTTAAGGATACAAAAATATTTATTAGAAAAGCTAGTATAGTTTTAGGGAGTTCGATACACATATTCTTACATACACATATCAAAATGTTATTCGTTTAAATCGCCATCAGTCTCAATTACTGCCTCAATACGGTTTCTGAAACAATTAAATGCTTTGATCAGATGATTTTTATTCAGGTTGGCTGTAACGTCTCCAATTTCAGACATCCTCGAGTTCTTGGTATTGTAGACATATTTGTTAGTTTTCCTCTCCGTGGCGCGCCAGACGTAGTAGTCCAGGCAGTAAGTCAAATGATCCTGAAAATCTTCGACCATTCATTTCTGAGTCATGCAGGTTATATGAGAGGCAGAAGAGTCTTATGGGAACACGTATGACCTCCCCCGAGCAACTTTCTCGATCCAGGACTTCACAACTGTCACTATCGTTTCCTTGCAGGCTGCCGTATTGACCTTAAGACTTTGCGCAGAGAAAGTGAGTAGGCATGACATGGCCTTCACTGCTCGCGAAACCACCAAGACTATCACCAGAAGGTGAGCACTTGATTTGCATATGAGGATTTCAGTGGGGCTGGCACAGAGTCATCTATCATTCTTCCTGTCCACATTTTGATCTTGGACGAAGTTCTTATCTGAAAAGAAGCAGAGCAATTCGGGCCATTTCGGGATGTTTGATTTTGTTCAGCAAGCGCTTCGACCGGTCTTATCGGACACGAAATGCCCTCTTCTCAAAATATGGGATTTGTACCTGATGTTCTCGTGCACCACACGTCGAATCGTTGACTCCAGTACTTGGAGATGATTGGCAATGGCCTTCACTGACTAGCCGAGGTTTTTGTTGATGATTTCCTGGACTTGCTGGACAAACTTGGCTTTTCCGACAATGTCTTGTTATTGAGAATGCTATTGAGAATGCCAGGGAAGACACATTGCTGCCAAAGACCAGGGGCTCGTTTCCGATCTTAAACACGAAGGACCTCGCAATATCTAATAAGGTTGGAATCTCAGAATTATTGTGGCTGGCAGCTGAGACGATGACAGCATATCTTTTTATTGTCTGCATCAGATTCGAAGCTGCCATGTTGGGGCTGAATAAAGGGAAGATATTTAGTGAAAGTTTGGGCTACTTATAGATCTTAAAAGTTTTGTTCTCAAATTGCTGATGCACCTTGTACACAAACACACACACACACACACACATACGCGCACACACACATATTTCAAAACTTTTACAAAATCATAACAGAAAATCTGTAGCTTATTCCTCATCAGTCAACGTCCAAAAGATAGTTACAATTTCTCGCCTTTGACGTTGATGTTGGTCACTTTGGTGGCGTGGGTGGAAAAAAAACACTGGGAATAGCAAAAGAACAGACAGGGCAATGATGAAAACAAGCACGACAAAATAAAATGTACAACAAAAAAAATCGTGCGGCCGCAAGACAAACAGATATGGGATAATGCAAAAGAAAAGGAAAATGTCCTGTAGGACTGGAGACGAAAGAAGGAGAGACAGAAAGTCAGAATGAAGGAAGAAGTAAAGCATTTTTATGTGTTTAGGTTTTTGTGCATATATATGTATGTATGTTTATGAATATATGTATGCTACTGTGTAAATATTTATGTAGACATGTTCGTATGTAATGTTACCTGCATTCTATAGCTTTACTTTCGCGTAATATGGTATGTTGCCTTTGTTTTACGGTATTATATACATCCAAACATGAGACTGACCTATAAGATCACCGAATGTATGTATGTATGTATATCCATTTGTATTTTCTATTTCAGTTTTGGTTTGGAACATGACCATCCTTTGGTAAACGGGTGTAATCCAGTTGAAGAAACTATAATGAAACCGCAGATTACCAAACATACAGAGCATTATGTGTGGTCACATTGTAGTAGAGATAGTCTTCATAAGTTCTTACGGTAATTGGTTTTATTATATCAAAACATTTATATATATTGATTTATTTCGTGTTAAAATTTCATCATTTATTATGCTCTTGTGTTATATAGGACACAATCCTTGTGTTATATAAAAGACTAGTAGTAATACCCGTCTTTCTCGGGAGCCATGTTTAAAGTGTTATTATGTAGAGAGATTTACTCCTCCTGTATGTGTGTATTTTATAAAAAGCCATGTAATAATTGAAGTAGAAAAAAGATCAATTTCATACACGAACTTCTGTTTGTTTTATTATATGACAATAATAAGTGAGTTGTATGTGTTATTTTTTATATCTAGAGAATACTATGGGTATCGATGAAAATCAAGAAAACACACTATTCTGGAGTACTTTTAGCTCACAGATGAAATATATGTGAATATATGAGCGTGTGTGTACTTGATTGTTTACGTGTGTATGTATGTCATTATTCAGTTTATTTCAAAATTCCTTGCCAATAGAGAACCGGTTTTTAACCTACATCCAAGACTCCTTTATTGGAGTTTCAACATCAACAACAGGGTATGTGTGGATAGATAGATGTGCAGATTTGTATACATGTGCATATTTGTATGTTTTATGTATTCTCGTACATATAGTTGCATATTTAGACGTGCTCAAATATATGTGTATGTCTGTATGTAGATATGGATATAGCTTACTTTGTGTGCGGGTATAGGTCTATTTGTATAGATATGTGAAAGTGTCAGTTCAGGGTCTATGGACAACGTTGAAACATCAATGGTCTGGCAGTGCATGTTTGTGATAAGCTCCACGTGCACGTCAGTGATGTCCTTTAGCCCTGAAGACAAATAATCTGTAAAGCTGAAAACCTTCCTTAGATAAAAGTATACCTTAATAGGGTCTCAATAAAGAGAAGAAAACTTCCAATGAAAAAAATATCCTATTCTCCAACGTTATAAAAACAATTTTTACCAGCTACATCGAATAAATTGCCTGTATTTTGATAACGTTAGTACCACTCTAATTCTGTCCGCACTTTCTGTTTTGCTTTATTTTTTCAATCCGTTGTCAAATTTGAAATAATTTTCCGCTGTTAACTAATATTTATCTTTTCTCTCCTTTTCAGTTCGAAAGATTCCTTTTGTTTACTAAAAACGAGCGCCAAGCATTACAGGCATTTCGATGACAAACTTCCAGGGGAAAATTACGAAGCCGATATGCAGTGTAAGCTACGACACGGGCCAGAATATCGTTATTGCAGTGATTTAACTACAATTGTATGTTTTATGTCACATCTCACAATCTTCCCTCTAATGTGAAAATAAAAAATTGATGTGTGTTTGTTTAAGTGTATTCGTTTGGATTTATAAACGTGAGAAGAAAAAGGTACTCAATGCATGTAATAAAGTTTATTCTTTGATTCGTTCATGAGATGTCACTCTGTCGTAATTCTAAGTTCCCTGAGTTCATTTTTCGCAGTAAAAAGGAGAGGAGACAATAAACTCAGAATAGCGTCGAAAAGAAGCCTTACCTTCGAATAAATGGAGACAGGTGGATGGATAGATAGGAGAAAGAGTGGATGGGAGGTTGCTGTTTTTATTTTTTCTGTAAGCTTATTATTCTATATGAAAAGTATCTCTAGCCTTTTTTCTAAAACGCAAGAGAGAGAAGATGCGAATCTAACAATTGAAGGATCGCGGTTTCATCTAATTGCGTTCAATCAGCTCTGATGCAACTAGAATCACGCATGCAATCACTGATAGAACATTGATCATTATCTAGATTAAATTATCTGATTGTGGAAATTAATGAGAACACATCCAAATGCCCTGTACTGTATTACCATTTGTGTTACATAATTTTCTGCGAACACTTCATAACTAAATCTATCATCGACTGATATTAGACGACACTGATCTGATTAAATGTTGATTCTACTTCTTTAATGGAACTTGCATGCGTCTATACATTTGTGTACAAATGTTTTTCTTTTTTTTATTATTGTGTATATGTATAAGCATTTTCTTCATGACTTTCGTATAATATTTCAAAAATACATTCAAACATTAATTGCTTCAACGGAAAAGTAGGCTCGGGTTACCAACTAAATGATCGGAAACATGTTACTCAAAGTACTAGAATTCGGAGCATTTCAGATATAATGTATTAAAGAATACTCTACACTCAATACGAGTTTCCTAATTTATCACTTCTGCTTTCATATATATATATATATATATATATATATATATATATATAAATGGAACATTCAAACACTGAGATTTGAAGTTAGATGTCACTACTGTTCATATCATCTGTGGATAAATTCAAAATTTAATATCACCAGTAGTGGCATGGGTGGAACGCAGTTATAATAGCTTTAAAGATATATATATATATATCTTATCTACTCCATTCCTTAACTCGACTCTATTTCTGTCTATCAACTCCTTCACCATTATTCGTTCATTCCATTGTTCGTTCTTTCGTTCCCCCTCGCTCACATTTCCTTGCCTTCTCTTCTTGCTCACTTTCCCCTCCAGTTTTCACTTCACTGTGTCCCTGTCATTTTTTCTCGCCCCTCTTTAATTCTTTTGTCCCTCTGCCTCTCTCTCTTCTCTTCCCACGTGACTGGTGTTCGGCCAAGCCTGATCATTCTTTCATGTCCAGCCGTTGTGCGTGCAACATCGTTATTCCTCCCTGTGCCTGTGAAATCTTGTATACCTGCTGTAAGGCCTTATTTCCATACACGCCAGCTTAATGTAATTCGTCCTTAGTCGAAAGACATCTGTTGTTGTCCTGTTATTATTCTTACTGTATGTATGTAACATTGTTCGTTGTTTTCCGTCCTTGGTTTTGTATACATTCGCTGCTTTCTTCCAAGGAATCTAATGCTCTTAGCTTAGTTTTTCCTTGGGACTGGCCAGATTGGAGCAATATTGAGAATAACCAGCCGAAATTGCAAGGATAATCTGGATATCGACTGAAGAAAGAAAACTCCGAATGACCTGTCTGTGTTTTCTTTGTATCGTCTATCTGGATGTTTTGTCCCTTTCTTGTATCACCTAACTGTCTGGATGTTTTGCGTTCTTGTCCCATTCTCTATTATATATATATATATATATATATATATATATATATATATAATACTAGATATGCCTGCCTCTAGAAGAAAGAGGACTAATGCTTAGGTGGAGTATGGATTTTATTGACAGCAGAGTCTTATACAGCGACTGACCAATTTCATCTAGTAATAAGCCTAGTCAGTCACCGTGAGGAACCATACATCGAATTCTCTCCCTCTATATATATATGTGTGTGTGTACATACACGTGCATACTATATACACTTTCTTGGTCTCCTCTTCTTCCTTCTCCTTGCGTAATCTCTCCAATATTTTTATATACGATGTGAGCATATCAATGTGTAACGGGATGTTGTATGTGCGTATATGTAGGTTCGTGCGTATTACTCGTGCATAAATGTGTACCTTTCACCTGTTGATTCCCACAAAGTCTCTTTATTCTTGCGTGATAAATCCACTTCCGATTTAATTCGCCTTGCATTATTTTTATCTCATCTATTCTTCACTTTCTCATATATTTTCATCTCAAATCCCTTTTTATTTCTTTAATCTCATCTAGCCACTTTACTTTTCTCTCCTCTCTCTCTCACTCACTCACTCACTCACACACACACACACACACACACACACACACACACACACATTCTCATCTTGTCTTCCTTTTGTAACTTGCAGCTCTGTATATCCATGACCCCTTTCAGGTCATCGTCCTACAACACCCACGAAATTCAACGCTCAGATTTCCAAAACACATCTCTTAATTTTATGAAGTCTCAGTGTCTACTTATCTACTCAATTTATTTCACAACACACAATCATAAAACTCTTAATATTTATTATTATTAATATTATTATTATTATTAAGGCAACGAGCTGGCAGAAACGTTAGCACGCCGGGCGAAATATTTAGCGGCATTTCATGTCTTTGCGTTCTGAGCTCAAATTCCGCCGAGGTCGACTTTGCCTTTCGGGGTCTCTAAATTAAGTACTGGGGTCGATTTGATCGACTGAGCCCCTCCCTAAAAGTTTCGGCCCTTGTACCTAGAGTAGAAAAGAAAAGAATATTTGTTATTATTAATATTATTATTATTATTATTATTATTAAGGCAGCGAGCAACGCCGGGCAAAATGCTTAGCGGTATTTCTCCCATCTTGTGTTCTGAGTTCAAATTCCGCCGAGGTCGATTTTGCCTCTTATCCTTTCGGGGTCGATAAAATAAGTATCAGTCAAGTATTTGAGTCGATGAAATCGAGTAGCCCGCCTCCCACCAAGATTTCAGCCCTGTGCCTATAGGGGAAAATTATTAAGGGCGACGAGCTGGCAAAAGCGTTATCACACCGAACAAAATCCTAAGCAGCATTTCGTTCGTCTTTAGGTTCTGAGTTCAAATTACGCTGAGGTCTACTCTGCCTGTTCTCTTCTCAGGATGGATGAAATAAATAACAGTTGAGCACTGGGTTTGATGTAATCGACGAGGCTCCTCCCACCAAAATGTCTGACCTTGTGCATATAGCAGACAGGATTAGTAGTATTATTCTCGTTGATGTTCTTGTAGTTCATATTTCCGTTACTTAATACAAACATTTATTTTTGACTTCTGTTCTTTGCAGGATCTTTGCAGTCAATTGTGGTGTGTGAAAGATAACCAACCATGCAACAGCGGATTATTTCCAGCAGCTGCTGGAACACCATGTGGTAGAAGTGTTTTTGACAAAAGTCGTGGCAGTCCTCAGTTGGTAAATATATATTGTGTTACGATTTTTTTTTTTTTTTGAGAGTGGGGGCATTTTATTTTATAGTTGAAGGCGCATGACTCAATGGTTAGCGTAGTCGGCTCACGATCATAAGGTCGTCAGTTCGATTCCCAGCGGCGTCTTGTGTCCTTTCGCAAGACACTTTATTTCACGTTACACCAGTCCACTCAGCTGACCAAAATGAGTGCTACTTGTATCTCAAAGGGCCAGCTTTGTTACATTCTGTGTCACGCTGAATCTCTTCGAGAACTACATTAAGGGTACGCGTGTCTGTGGAGGGCTTAGATACTTGCACGTTTATTTCACAAGTAGGACTACCAGTATACGTCGATATTTTTATCAATCACGTTGCGTTCAAATTTCTTGCTTTCATTTTTTACTTGGCATATTTTGCACTGTTTCTCACTTATAGTAGACCCTACATAACACTAAACCAGGTTTGAACAGTGCTTATCCTTACCTAGTCATAGCACTGGCTTCCGTTGGGACGTCCTTGACGACTGTTAGACCCTAATTGATTTTCCTGCACCCTATTCTCTTATTACTATCTATTCTCTCTTCCACCTGATTCACTGTAAATAATTGTTCTTGCTTAATCTCATATCTTAATTGATTGATGTAATCTATGATCAGTAGCAATCCAGCTATGACGATCCCGTCGTTTTTTTTTTTTTCGTTGTTTTCGTTGTTTAGACCCAAGTTAACACTTCATCGAGCAAACCTATGATGAAAGACATTCTAACCGCGACCATACCATTATTTTCCAGTGTGTACATAACAGGACCATATTATCCAATTTGTCCTTCTTTATGACTGCTGGATATAATTCTTGGAAGATTCTTGTTTGGAGTATTTCTAGCATATGGAGCAACCACAATGAACAATAGTCCGTATATACGAGTGTGTAATGATGTCAATTTCTCAGAAATTCAGACAATATGGTATGCATACACTTAAGGTGACGAGCTGGCAGAACCGTTAATACACCGGACAAAAATGCTTAGTGGCATTTCGTCCATTTTCACGTCCTAAGTTCAAATTCCGCCGTGGTCAACTGTGCTCTTATCCTTTCCGGGTCGATAAAATAAGTACCAGTTGAGTACTTGGGTCGATGCAATCGACTTACGTCCTCCCTGAAATTGCTGGACTTGTGCCGAAATTTGAAATCAATATAATATACATACATACATATATCATATTACGTTAGTAATTGCTTCCAAGACTTGCGGTATAACTCGAGAAACAACGTAACATGAAAAATCATTTTTAGATATTTATTTGCTTATATTTGTTCCAGTAAATGGTTTGTACAATCTTTCACACATATTTTATTTCATTTTCCACCCCAGTATTGAATTTTAGGTGTTGTTTTATAATTCTTTACGCTTTTAAATTTTCGCTGAGACTGACGTGAAGTCAGAGAAATCGACTGAAGTTGAAGTTTTGAAAAAAATATGACGTAAAGTTGAAAAAAGCGTAACTCGAATCGACGAACGTTGACGTATGCTTATTTATATAAATACATATATATATATATGTATATATATATATATATTAAACAAATCAGTAATGTGTGTGTTTTAATTATATTTGTACTCATGAGAAATCTTATCTATACTCGGTCATCCCATAAATAATGCGGTTTTTTTAACTTGTTTTTCAAAATTAAAATAAAGTTCGTTTTTAATCCAAAATATACACTCCTTCATTTTCTGCAATGTTCTTCCATCTATCTGGTAGATTTGCAAGGCCCCGCTTTCAAAATTCACTCCTCCACTACTGTTCTGAGCTCGTCTACAGAATTCATATTTTTTCCGTCCAAATGATTTTGAAGACTGCGGAACAAAATGGTAATTCGATGGAGCAATGTCATCCTCGGAAATCCTTTGGAATATCATCCTCGTTGATTGTGGCCGAACATTATCCTGATGGAAGAACACCTTTCATCTTGAAACCAAAGATGGTCGTTTTCCGATGGCACGCAGGTGTCGATAAAAGGTTGAATGACCAAATCCAAGCTTCTTTGCATGTTTCTCAACAGTTACGATAGGATTTTGTTCCATCAGGGTTTGCAGGACGTCTTCGTCGAGCTCTACAGATCTTCCAAGACGAAGCTCGTCTTCTAAGCTGTAGTTTCCGGCTCGGAATTTCTGGAACCACAGTTGACACTAGCTTACGCTTATTGTCCGATCCCCATACACTGCATTAATATTCCATTGTGTTGTTGCCTTTATTTAACTCATAAAGCAAAATATGCCGAATATTCTCTTGTGTCACTTCCATTAAAGCTTTGAAAAAATAACAGGCCACGTCGACGTCTGGGGGGGGGATACCCTCTACGTTGACCCTTATGGCACGCCTTCCACGATATATCGGAACATCACCGCTTAATCGGTTTTTTAAGATTGCTACCGCGTTCAAATTTGCTACAGTTGCATCCTTAAATCAAACTTCAACTGTTCCAAATTTACTCCCTCTGGTTAGATTTCCTTCCAGACTGGCCTTAGTGCTTTCTCCACTTGATTCGTCGTCATTTCGTTAATTCTTCCTGCGGCTTCTGAATGTGTTTTGTATACTACCGTACATTCCATCCTATTAATGATAATATCCATTGGAGCAGTCACTTCCACATTAGTTCCTTCCCTTTTCATCATTTTTGAATAGTCCTTCCACTCGTTCATTTCCATGACATACTCCGATATTTTTGCGACCTCTGCGAAGCTTCTATCTAGCCTTGCTTTTTTTTTTTTTCATAGTGCTCCATGAAATGTCTGACTGCTCAGAATCGGACACCTCATGTGTAGCTGCTATCTGAAAATCTGATGTCTTCCATTTTTCTACTTGGCATACCCTCCTCTATGAGGAAGGAAAATACAACCAGACTGCCACAAGGCAGCAAAAACCAAAGTGTTCAGCGAACACTACAACAATCTAAACAACAGTACAACAATATTTAAACCACAATACAACAGCAATACACACCAAATTCTTCAAAAATGCAGTAAGAATAAGGTGATTTTTATTGCCCACAAGAGGGGACAATTAACGCATGAAAAATGAATAAAATGAAATTTTACAATGAAGGTGAAATGGTCACCCCGGCCCTGCTTCGGGATGATTAAGTGATTTCAATTATTTCAAACAAAGAGTTTTTAACAGTTCTTTAAAATAATCTCAACTTACCATTTTATGTCACTTTTAATGTCATCATAATTCACCACTGGGGCGCTGGGTTCAATACTCACCTCGGGCTCCAGTAAATTTACATCTGAAGGAAAAGCTTCTCTCAGAGTTCTATATTTTCCTTCCTCCATCAGAATATATCTTATAATCCTTATCATATCCCTCTGAAAGATTCACCCTAATAATCCCTTTTATTTTCGTTATTTTCCTCTCCAGTTTTTGAGTCGTATGATATGTCACTGAAAAAAATTTGTTTCTGTGTATGTCTTGTGTGTCTGCGTGTTGTGTCTGTGTGTCTGTGCTTTTATGTTTCTGTAACTCTGTGTTACTAGGTGTCTGTCTGTCTCTATTTCCATGTGTTAGTATGTCTGTGTGTTTATGTGTCTGTGAATCTATATATTTGTGTGACTGCAAGTCTGTATGTTTGCTTGGTGTTACTGTTCTGCTTGTGGCATTTTCCTTCGGTGTTCTCAAGGGCTTACTGCTTCTATTTGTCGTTGTTGTTTGGTTCATTTCCTACTGTACCTTGTTTCTTCTGTTGTTGCTCCGTTTTAGGTGATGAACTCCTCCTCTCTCTCTTCCTTGTCTTGGTTTCCATAAACTCTGTGTTCTGTTCCACTTCCTGGGTCCTCCTCTCCACTTCCATTACGCCTTCTTGTGTTTCTATTTCTGTGGTTTTCATCGTTTTTAAACACAGTAAGAATAAGGACTACTTGCTTTTACAGCAAGTTGATGCAGGTAGCTTATCCCGTCCTTCTCAGACTTTCATTTCATGCAATTGAAAAACCTGCATTATTTAAAGGAAGACCCAATATATAAAAAATTGTGTTTGCTTGTATTTTATTGTATTTTATTTACATTCTTTTTAGTGGTGTCTCGATTACAAATGTGTCCCAAAGAATCCGAATTTTAAATTTAAAGATCTAGAGAACTTTCAAGGTTCGTATATCAATGGATACTGGGAGAACTGGTCAGCCTGGTCTGGGTGTCCAACGGAGTGTGGTGGTGGAATACGTATGAGAACACGTCTTTGTCTGAAACGACAGTAAGTCATTATTATTGAAAACATTTAAACTCATTGATATTATTCATTATTCTAAGGAGGCGAACTGACAGAATCGTTAGCACGCTGGGAAAAATGTTTGGCAGCATTTCGTCCTTCTTTACGTTCTGAGTTCAAATTCCGCCGAGGCCAACTTTGCCTTTCTTCCTTTTGGGGTCGATAAAATAAATTTCAGCTGAACACTGGGGGTCAGTGTAATAGACCGTACCTCGAACTTGCAGTCCTTGGGCCAGACTTTGAAACTGGTATTATTTAGTCTTATTTCAAAATAATATTTATCATATAAATTGCGAATTTATAAAGGGGTTTGTACTCGAGTTAACAGTATTGTCAAGTATATTTTATAAACTAAAACAATTGGGGTCGCCAATATATATATATATATTCATTCATTTATCTGTCCATCAACATATTCCTGTTTTTTTTTCTCTCTTTTATTCATTCATTCTTTTTTTTTTTTAATTCTCGTTGATGTTATCTAGACATCAGATAGGTAAACCTCGTTGCAATGGTCCCAGCGTGGAACAAGGTGTATGCAATCTGAACGTAAGTCTTCTTTATTTGCCAAATCTAGTTTATTTGTGGAATTAATTCACTATTCTTGCATTAATTGTATTTCTAAAAATCCTTCCATATAAACGTTCGTACAATGGAACTGATCACTTGATTATTTATTTAAAACATCAGCCTCTATCATTAACGTATCGCTTTTAGCATGTTATTAATGAGATTCAAACTTTACGGGAACTACACGTTTATGAGAAATGTCTAAATTAAGATGACATCATTTGCAATATGATTTTGTTCGATAGTTTTGGAGCGTTTATTGCAGAACTTCATTTGTGTCATATATATTTATTGCGTTAAATAATGAGAATACAGCTAAGCCTTTTGGAAACTAAAGAAGCTTGTCTTTCATACAACGCACTGTTCGCAATAGAGAAACAATATACAGCATTTTATATCATATATGCAAGAATGTTGATTGGCATAATCGTTAGAGCGTCAGTCGAAATACCATGCTATATTTCTTCTGGCTCTTTACGTTTTGAGTTCAAATTCCGTCGTTGTCAACTTTGCTTTCTTCCCTCTAGGATCAATAAAATAAAGTACCAGTCAGATGTGGTGTTCGATGTCCTTAACGAAATACTTCATCTCAAAATTGCTTGCCTTATACCTAAATTAGAAACAATTTATTTTGTATATGTCCACGACTTCAGAGCGTGGTGTCAGTTATATTAAGGACTACATCACATCTAAAATATAATATGTATGTTATTACTAGAATTTTAGGTTCCCTTAGCAAATTGTTTTTTTATTATATCCTCTCCTGATTTTCGTTATTTTTTTGTGGGCGGCGGGAATTAAATTCCAATCGAGCTTCAATTGACTAAATATATTTCTCATTAATATAGGCTTCTAAAACTCTCGAATTGGAAGAAATGGTAATGCTGATTTAATTTCCTAGAGGCTATGCCTGGCCCTTAAGAGACTCTTGCGGGATTTTAATTAATTTCATATCTATCAACTTAAGGCACTGTTCTTATTAGAAGGATAAATATTTTACAAACTCAGCAACAGTGCTTTAATCAATCTCAGCTGAAATATTTATTGAGAGTTCTTGTTTTTTTGTTGTGTTTTCTTCAAGAGACTCTGCTAATTTATTGTGATCAAAGTTGTGCCCCAGAATGGCCACAGTCTAATGATTGAAGCAAAAGGTAAAAGACAGCAACTGAGACAAAATTGTCGTTTTTAAATTTATTTTTGCCTTTCCTCCAATCTCTGTGATCCATAGAGCTAACACGTATCTTCGGTGTCTGTAACATTTAATGAATGAAAGATTAAAGTGTTCGATCACTCACTGTTGTCACAGGAGCTTCAAGAATTAGTTACGAAATGTTCCACAAATTACACTCCACTGTCTTACAGAAAGGGAAAAATGAAAATGATGATATAATTTTATGTAGGTTATGCTTTAAAAAACGAGGTGGGATATGTTTTATCAGAGATTTGTTCAGTTAGTTCCGTCTTGGAGCCAAACAACGACAATTTATAGTAAGTGGTTTCTGACATGCCTTATCCAAGGTAATCACATAGCGCCTGATAGAAGGTACGAGCTCCTAATAATGTGGTTCGAAGTTTGATATCTTTATCAGCGTAGCTATCTGCTCTCAGTGTTAAATATTACTTTCCAGTTTCGTACAAGTATGACTTGTTGCTTCTAAACTGCAGTCGATCATTAGTCGAATTAATCGATCATTCCAGCGGTATCCATCTCGTCTGTCTTTTCAGGACTACCTATCGTTATCTATACTACCCCTCTCTTTTTAAAATGGCAGGCTCTGATTTGAGAGAGATTTGGCCACTATTTATTGCGAGTCAAGCTGCTACATAGTCTCTCTCCATAGCTCTAATATGACTTCGTTTTCTGTACTAATAACGATTATTTTGTCTTCGTAAAGCGTTTTGTGGCCGATAAAAACACATGCATATATATATATATATGATGGACTCTCCTGTCGGTTTCGACATATGAAGCTCAGACAACGTACTCTTTCTTTGTCAATCATAATGCTTATGTCAAATGTGACATTTAAGTCCTGCCAACGATTTGCAAAGAAGGCTACAAATGTTGCAAGTTTGAACCCTGATAGTAGTCATGTTTTGAAGGAGCGTGTGAGTAGAAATACGTTGTAGAAAATTGTTATTATATTGCTACCGTTTTATTTGAATTGTTTTGTTGTTGAAAGCCATTGCTGTAGTGGTTTAATATGACTACCAGCTGCGCAGCTGCAGCTAGCAGCGGCCGGCCGACCAACGGCATGGGAATGAGAGAGGTGAATGTGGAAATGGAAAATTTGAAGAAACATTTCAAATATTTGAAGGAGGGAGACTGTTTGCGGGTTGACCCACCCAAAGAAGTGATGGAAGAAGCAGAAAAGAAAATTATTACATATAAAACTTTAAGAATTGGCTCCAAGAAAATAGAAATTGCGGAGACAGAAGTGATTGAGAAGTGTCTGAAGGAAATCACAGAGGAAGGTGTGCTGTTTATGAGAGGAAAGAAATACGAAACGGTGAAGGTGTATTTCAAGACGGAGCAAGGAGCTAAGAAATACTCTACCATGCCTCTGAGAACGGATGAGTGGCCCCTTTTACCAGTATATTGCGGTAGAAGGGCGGCGAGAGTGAGGATTGGTAGATTACCGCTGGAGATAGATATGGAATGGTTGGTATCAGTGGTAATATATAAATGCAAAGACAAGGTTCATATCATTAAAGTGGAGAGGTCAAGAGAAATCGAATGGTGGGGTTTGGGGGTAGAATTTCTAGCCCACATTACCCTACCGGACCGACATAACATTGCTGAGGAATTAGTGCTTTTACGGATTGTGGTGGAGGGAAGGCAATCCGTATGCTACAAATGCAGAAGTAGAGGACACATGCAAGCGGTGTGTCCTCGCAGAGAAATAATCGTAGAAGAAGACGAAGTAGAAGAAACAGAGGTCTGTGAGGAGGAAATGGTGCAGACCGAACAGGAAGAGGTAGAAGAAAAGCAGGAAGAGACTGAGGAGCATGGAGAGAAAAAACGTATGCGGACTGAATCGCCGCCAAAGTCCCCAAAAAGAAAAAAGGAGAAAGAAAAAAAGATGACGGAAGACGGAAATGATAGCGAGGAACAGAACGTAACTAAGATTGAAACCCAAGATACAAAGCAGGAAAAACAGTTGACAAGACAGGAGAGGTGGTTAAAGTGGTGGACTGTGATGGTGGAACAGAAGGAAAAGGCGAAGGCGGAAGGAAGGATAATCGGAAAGGTAGATTTTTAAAATATTAGAACAATACTTTTCGACAGTAAGGGTTTAGAAACAGAAAAAACGATAGCCAAGATAAAAGGATTGGTACGACTGAAATTAGAACCCGGAACGTTTGATGATGAAACGAAAGCAGTAGTGGTGGAGGAATGGATAGCGAACAAGCTGCGAGAAATGAACAGATTTGATTTCCAACTATGTGGATTATATGTGGGCTACAACACTTTGGTGGAGGAGCTGAAACCATACATAATCATGAAAGAATCATAAAAAGAAAAAAAATGAATGAGAACTGTATAAGAAAACTGTTAAATGAAACTGCGAGCTTTGGGGGACTCGTAAGCCATTCCATCATCATATTGTAAGTTACTCATTTCATCTCATAATTCGCTTTATGTACCCCACGTTTTGTGTTGTCTGTCCTTGTAATGTCTCCCTTCTTTGTAATGAGGCCTTCGTGCCTATAATAAAGATATCAAGTTTGAGGATTATAGATCAGTGT
>NC_142928.1:63369691-63407191 GCF_046866305.1 Octopus bimaculoides
CATTCTCCGAAACTGATGGCCTGCACCAAAATTCGAAATCCATATATATTGGTTCCAACGGTGTGCGTCTTTGAGTAAGAGAAATTACTTGCGAATTTAGTTCGCACGATCGCTTCGTATCTTGGCTGAAATACGTATCATTTTTTTTTTTTATTAATTCAGTTCAATAGGGTCGTTTCGATGTCGCTAACCAGACGACTACCATATTTGTATCAGCGTGCAAATGTATTATGATAATGTCACTGATGAAATGTTATGTAAAAACTTTCGATGTGTCTTCAGCAACTTCGAAACGATTGAACGGAATAGCATTAATACATAGATACATGTATACATCTATATAAACGTGTATATATATATATATATATATATATATATATATATATATACAGTAGTTCCTCGCCATATTGCGATTTATTATTTAAGCTCTCATCGATTCCTCCGTGGTGGTGTTCTGCATTTATAATAAAATAAATATATACATATCATAAAAATAATTTTTAAAAATATACAGTACAGTACTGTTTCTACTTCGCGGATTTTCACCTATCGCCGGGGGTTTTGGAACGTAACACCTGCGATACTCGAGGGTTTTATATATATATATATATATATATATATATATATATATATATATATATGCTGTGTGGTTCTAAAATAAAATACCAATAACACTGATAGAGCAAAGCTTTCCAGTTCCTGCAAAACTTGTCTAACTAAGAATACGTATTGAGATATCTTAATACGTAATAGATTCTGATTTCAGAGATCACAAAGAGTCCTTACATACGAGATCAGTAACCAACACCGAGTCACTTGAACCTATGGTTATATAGAAATTATTAGGTCTGTCCTTTCTCATCCAGTTATTACCTTCGAATTCAATAATAGCTTTCCTAGCGTCTAATATAGTATTTAATTCTTGTCTAGATCATTTAGATTTTTTGATTGTGTTCAACGCCGAAGTTGGTAGCTGTAACCTTTCTTCTATAGAGGCACTAGAAATCCTTGAATGTACATCTAACTTAATTAATGAACGTAGCGAATTACTGATCCGTTTACACTGATTCAATAAAATACTCATAAAAATTCCGATTAGCTAATTAATTAAATTGAATAATGTTTGAAACAGTGTCCTTATACTTCGTGTCAACTATAGCATTATCGCTGGTGAATCTATACGATGTATTTCACATCTCGGATATCCCCGCTTAAATAATTTCTTACGGAACTAACCAATCTATAAATTTAGTTCAATTGTAAATTATCTAACTTCTCTAGCATTACTCATATCGATCTCATAAATTATGTGGTGAACCTTTATTTTAGCTCATTTTCCTTAACTTTGGTTTGTATTTTAGTCATATTCTTATCGTGTTATTCTTTATAATTTTTATCTTTCCATTAATTGCACCACTCTGAGAATATTTAGAAGTAAACTGTGTCTTTGAACCTTTTTGTTTCCATTCTTAACTTCTTACCTCTCCAAATTTAATATAATTTACAATAAATTAGACAGTTCTCGAATTACGAATATTCGTGACCCCAGCGGTTTACAATTGCCTTAGCGCTGAGAAATAATAAAGCAGTCTGTTTCTATATAGTCTTCCTACTTGGGTGAATTTCTGAGAGCGTGTTTATAATTCATTATTGCTGTTTATAATTTATTACTTTGCCTTCTATGCCCTTCTTTCGTTCATTATATTTAATAGGTTCGATTCTGATATGTAAACCAGTACCTTCTTTCGACGTTATCTTTGTAAACTAGTACCTTTTTTCGACGTTATATTTTGAAGAAATGATTAGTAAAATTGTCGTAATATCGTATAGTTTCGCATGAATTTTTACATGTTGATTGATAAAGAAATTTCCGTTGATTATTGAAACAATTGTCACAGATTATACAATGTAAGACCATTATCTCTGTTCCTTTGTTTACTCTGCTATGAATGTACTAGCCTCATAACCAGTACACTTGCGTAGATTTACAATTTGTATGTAAGGTTATTTGGATTATGCGAACACTTTCGCTTGATTTTATTCCCTATACACTGTTTAAAAATTTTCTCTTTATTTTGCTTAGGAAAGAAACAATGTATGCTCTACTGTGTCAATAACAACGACAATAAAGCTCACCGAATGAGGTATGCAGTTGATGATGGCACATTGTGTAATGCAATATCTAATGATGTTTGTATCAAAGGTGTATGCACAGTAAGTATCAACTTGATCCTGTTAATGTCAATCACTACGCATATCAAAGGACGGATGACATATTTGATTTTTTTTCTTATATTTTTATAATATTGAACACGAATTTTATTATCTAAAGCAAGAAAGAAATCCATATTTGGAACTATTTTTTAAATTGGATGAAGGCAAATTACGAGATCTATACTAGCTAGTTCTGTATTATTAAGTAATTATCTTAGCCGCAAACAGCTTACACTGTTTGCGGCTAAGACAAGTAATTCAACGCCTGAATCTACTTAGCACTAAATAGATACTATAAGTTACTGTATAATTTAATGCTCCATAATTCCACAGTACTGTAAAATTGGCGAGTGTCCCGTACTTGTTTCAGTGCCAACGCTGATAAAATCTACCGGCGATAGATCAACATCCTATTTAATACAGAAATATATTCTCTAGCCACGACACATTCTTTATTTTCTCTCCTTGTTTCTTTCTGTATTCCTTTCTGTGGAAGAGCGTACGCTCGAAACGTTAAACACTTTTCACTTCCCGAGCATTAAACTAATACATCTGTTTGTCTACACCACCTGTCTTCGTCTTTTGCTTTTTTGTGAATTCTCCCTATATTTGTCTTACTTAATGTTACGGAAATAAGGCTTCAACTCGTTCAGTAGTTTCTTAGCAATTTGTAAGGGTTAGATCAGCTTTTATTTTTCATCATAATATACGAAATTTGCTTTTATTATCATAATTATTATTAATATTATTATTATTATTATTATTATCTTCTTCTTCCAGCCTGTTGGATGCGACTTACAGTTGAACTCAACAGCAAGATTAGATAGATGTTGTGTTTGTGGTGGAGATGGATCTAGTTGTACTTTTACTCGTACAACTTTCAATGCTCAAGGCAAAATGTACGGTAAGTAAACTTTTACAGTATAATGTATTTAACCTACAAGCTTATCTTAGAAGCTAGCGCTGTCCTGTATTTTTGTGTACATTGTAAAGGCTACATACACTGTTATTCTAATCTAATGCTGTTTCAAGTGCATATTTTCGCTAAATTCTTGCCTGACCAGAATTTAATCAATATATGCATCAATGTGTACATGTTTTGTTTACTGATTTCTATATCAGAACAAATATTTTTCAGTTAAGCTCAGAATATCCGAGGGTGTTAGTCACTGAGAAGACCAAATAAGATCGAAACACCGTTTTTTCACGATCCACAGACGACGTTCTGAGCAAACCTTGTGTCTTTCAACACAAGCCACTTCTAGAAAATACTACAGATAGCGCCGTTATGCTTTTATATGTACACATTATTGCAATTATTGTGTATTTTAGTTTATCTTGGATAGACAAAAGGTTAATATTTCCTTTCGAGAAGTTTATTGTCGATCCACTGGGGGTAAACGGCAAAATCCACTTCTATGAGATTTGAACTAAAAGATTCAAATACATATTAATTTGTCCTCCAATTTAATTCCTTATTAAATATCGCTGGGTCTGTGAATGTCAGAATATGTTGAGTGACAGACAAAATGTCTTTGGATATTTGGTTGTTCAGAGTTCGTATTCTTCGAGAGTCGATAACATAGAATTTGCCTTTCAGAGAAGAATACAGTCAACTGGATAAATTTCAATACACAACTGATAATTTTAGATTCATTTACTTATTATATTTGTCAAAGAAACATACTGGAGTTGTTGTTGTTGTTATGTTACTTTCGAATGTTGCCACAAGGTCAGCAATTTCGGGGGAAGGGGTTTAGTCGATTACATCGTCCTCAGTATTCAACTGGTACTTATTTTATAGAATCCGAAAGGATGACCTCGGCGAAATTTGAACTCAGAACGTAAAAGCGGACAAAGCGTCGTTAAGCATTTTGCCCAGCATCCTAACGATTCTGCCAGCTCGTTGCTTTTGTTACTGTTGTTATCTTTGTTAACATTGTTGTTGTTGTTGGTATAAAACTGTCTGTTTGTAAATCGTTCTAGGCATCGTGGATCTCATCGTGCTTCCAGAGGGAGCCTGTTCGGTAACGATCACGGAAAGGTCTGTAACAAAGAATGCTTTAGCCATTGCAAATGTTGCTCGAACTTACCAATTTAACTACCGAGGAAATATCGAAGAAGGAAAACACGTTCTCAACGGTCAACCGATCAGTTACAAAAAGACACGGGGTTACAATATCTACAAGACAATGGATTCTATAAAGATAGACGGTCCTTTGAAGGAAAGCATTAAGGTGCAGGTTAGTAAGTACCTGGCGTAAATTACGGCCAACCTTTTACATTGTAAGACTTTCTGTTAGTGCACTATATAACAACGGTGGCCAAATTATGACTGGTGTGTCGCCTGCAGCACTCGAAGCAACTATGCTACATTCCTAAGCAGGGTTGGACATCTGAGATATATTTCCTCTAAAACACTATACCCTAAAGATACTGGAATGAAGGAAACTTATGCATACATTTTATGTAGCTACATATACACGCACGCATGCACACATACACGCACACAGTATATATATATATATATATATATATATATATATATATATATATATATATATAAATATAAAACAAAGTTATGTATAGGCCTTACAACCAGTCAGACGGAACCAATTGTGGTCATATATATATATATATATATATATATATATATATGACCACAATTGGTTCCGTCTGACTGGTTGTAAGGCCTATACATAACTTTGTTTTATATTTTTACATTCTTAAGGTACATTCTCAAGTGAAAGTCACACACAGCATTCTGGATTGTACTATTATACTGGCGTTTGTCAAAAATTTCGGTGTTTCAAGCAATCGTCTTAGAAACAAATACAAGGTTGTCTCGATGTCTCCGCAACGGGATATTCATCCAACACTTGGAATAACCACAGCGGCGATCGATAACCAAACTTAGGGGAAACGTTTGTTAGCTGACATCATTCGTAAATTAAACCCATTAGATTTCGACAAGACTATATATTATTGCTGCCGGGCGCTGGTGCACCAATCGTCGTAAAGTCGATCGGTCGTAAGTCGGATAGGTCGTAAGTCGACGACGACCTCTATATATTCATGCAGCTGGGTAGACGGGAACAACCAGAAATGAAGTGCGTTGTACAAAAACACAACGTGCTGCCCGGTCCAAGGGCTGAACACACTATTTTATGAGCCTAACCACGACATGCATTACATACTATATGTAACAAAACCTTAAACATAGATATAGTAACTAATTACAATTAGTTATCTTTTACTTGTTTTAGTCATTTGACTGCGGCCATGCTGGGGCACTACCATGAAGGGCTTTTAGTCGAACAAAATGGACCTCAGGACTTATTTTCTTTAAAGCCCGATACTTATTCTATTTTGCCGAACCGCTAATTTACTGGGATGTAAACACACCAACACCGGTTGTCAAGCAGTTATGGGACATACACACACACACACACATATGTGTGTCTGTGTGTGTGTGTGTTCACATATACTACGGGCTTCTTTCAGTTACCGTCTAACAAATCCACTCACAAGGCTTTGGTCGGCCCGTGGCAATAGTAAAAGACACTTTCCCAAGGTGCCACACAGTGGGGCGGAACTCATAACTATGTTGTTGGGAAGCAAACTTCTTACCACACAGCCGCCTTCATTATTCCTCAAGAAATTTGCCGTCCTACTGGTATATGAAACACTTTTACTGTTATTTTCTTATCTTCTTTTTGTCCAACAGCTGTATTATGTCGAACATAACCCAGGAGTTGTTGTTTCCTACTCAAAACCTAAATCGGTAAGTTTAACTTATATCACCTTTAAAAACAAATTACAAACTCTTATGCATGCTTGCTCTAACATCTACTCACAAACAGTGTGTGTGTGTGTGTGTGTGTGTGTGTGTGTGTGTGTGTGTGTGTGTGTGTTATCTTTCGCTTGTTTCAGTCAAAATGCGGAAGTTTGTATTTATATGTATGTGTGGCCAAACAACAACATCAGCAACGAGTGACATGGATATTACTCTTCCAGATGTCACTATCCCGTCTAGAACTATATTAGCCAATACTTCTGTTCTAGCTTCTGTTATTTTTTTTATGACGGGTATGTGTTAGTTGACGGAGATTTTTAGCAGATTGGTTGATTGCGTAATGATTTCTAGTTGACTGTTAACAACGTCAGCAGCTGGGGAATATAGATAGATTGATAAGCAGAGAAAAGACACGTCCAGACAGCAGTATTGCATCGTATACCTTCCACTACTGCATGTCAATGTGTGCAGTAAGATCCTTGAGTGATGCTAGATACGGAATATCCGGAACAATAAAGGTATGGGCCACACTAAGTAGTTTCTCTGACTACTTCGTGCTTCATTTTCTGCTCCGTCAGAGTTGAATTTGTCTTGTACAACAACAACAACTACTATATTTCTTCCCTTACGTTGTCAAACTGCAGTTAAATCTCTAGTTGGACCCAGTTTCGTTCACGCAATACTGCTATTATTAATAGCTATTATGAGATGTCGAGCATTGGCGTCGATAAAATCGACTATCCTCCTCCCCACAAAATGACAGACCTTGTGCCTATAGCAGAAATAATTATCATAAGGCTGGCAGAATCGTAAGCACGCCGGACAAAATACTTAGCGGCTTTTCGACCGTCTTTATATTCTGAGTTCAAGTTCCGCCGAGGGCGATTTTTCCTTTCGTCTTTTCGAGGTGGATAAAATAAGTACAAATCAAGTACTGGAATCAGTGTAATCGACTTGCCCCTTCCCACAAAATTTCAATCTTTGTGCCCATACTAGTAAGGATTATTAAAAGTTATTATACTTATTAGCATTACATTAAGGCTAAAAGCGATGGTAGATTGTCCGAATCGTCAGAGCGTCGGTAAAAATGTTTTATAGCTCTTTATGTTCTGAGTCCAAACCCTACTGAAGTTATATCTTTACCTTTTTCATTCAATAGAATTAAATACCATTAAAGTTCTAAGGTCTATAGTTTCAACTAAACCCCTACCCTTGTGCATAAATCAGAAATCATTTACTATGTATCCCGTTTCATCAGATTTGAGCTTCTGTTCTTCTATTTATATTTATGGGTTTACAAGAATAAGCACCAGTCATATCCCCAATCGAGATTTTGCGGTCAGTTTCAGAAGTATAATACTCAGCAACTTAGGAAGATAAGATTTTACTTATACACTCTATCTCTTCTATCTTTTATAGCACAGTAAATCATTTCCTCGTTTGTATCATGGCGTGCCATATTCAGCATTGAAACCTGTGAGTACAGGTTACTTACCACCAATGATATATAAATGGATGGATGTTGTAGAAAAAGAATGTTCAAATAAATGCGGTACTGGAGGTAAGTAAAGTTAGGGTTAGTGTACAGGTATGTTACAATAACAACAACTGTAATGTCACATTGTTCTTTCTTTTTATTTAAATTTTATATGAGATCTTTCAAATTCTATCTCAAAGAATCACTACATCGCTTCCGAAGCTCAGCAAAAGAAGGATAGAAATGTTTTAATACTGGATGATTAATCTTAGACAAATATAAATATGCGTGTGCGCGCGCGCGTGCATGTATGTATGTATATATATATATATATATACACAGTTACGGAATGGAGTATGGAAAACCAGGCTGCATATATTTCACAGGGAGTGGAACCTCAGGAGTGGTAAAATCCACATGAGGTGTATACGGCCGGCTACTCTTCGGGCCAAGGATATCTATATCTTGATTAGATATCCTTGGCCTGAATAGTAGCCGGCGGTATACACCTCACTTAGATTTTTCCACTCCTGATGTTCCACTTGCTATGAAATATATAGCCCGGATTTCCCACATTCCATTCCGTAATTCTTGTATTTTTTTTCGTACAATCGGCAACCCTGGTTGCCTACCGAGGAATATAACTTTTATCAGCTCATCGTTCTTCGATTAAAGAGAGAAAATCCGTAACCTTCCGTCTTAATAAACCACTATTGTTCCTGAAAGTTGTTTTTTTTTTAATATTCACTATGGATTTCTCCAAGCTAACTTTCTTCATCCACCTCGATCCCTGGATCTTACATATATATATATATATATATATATATGAAGATCTTAGTGAAATAATCAAGATGATCATTATTCGATAAAGTGCACAATGTATATAACAACATTGATGTAATTGTTTTATTTCAATATTAGTCCTACGGTTGGATCAACCATTTCATTTTATTTGAACACTCGATTCAAAATGCCACACAGGCAGCAGAGACTACTCACAATACCCATCAAGTGTTTGCCAAGGGACCTGTTAATGAACACACAGCTCAGCGTTGATCCTTAAAATGTTCAGTTGAAGATGAGATTCCTAAAAATCGGGGAAATCACAGACGACTTTCTGCGATTGATGACGATCAATTTGGAGCTATTGTTGAAGCGGCCCCACGCAAAGCAAATTCAGAGATTGCATAACTAGATGTTAGCTATTCGACTGTTGTTCGATATTTTATACCACATTGGAAGTTCAATAGTATTCGACAAGTGGACGCCAAATGAACTGAGTGAAAATAAAAAATATAGCTATTATAAAAACTGCTCTATTCTTCTTTTGTTGAACAATAGCGATCCATTTCCTGATTCCATTGTGACAAAAATGGTTTTTATGTGACGGCATTCCAACTTGTGATTGGAGCAAAGTAAATAAGCAGAACTCTTTCCCAAACTAAAGATGTATCAGAACTTTATGGTTACTATCTGGCTGTTGCTAGTGAAATCAAGTACATCTATTTTTTTTATATCCTGGCAAATCCATTACAACAGAACCAGAAAATCAATAAAATGCGCCGTGAACATAAAATGTCGACTTCTTGCAGTGATCAATCAAAGAAGACCAATTCTTCTCTATAGCAACACCCAACTATATATAGCAAAAATTACTATGCAAGAACTAAATTCAACCTTACTCAGTTAACTCCGCAGTCTTTTCTATAACCAGCTACCACTTTTTCATGCAGCTCAGTAATTTCCTCCAAAAGAAAGTTTTCAACAACTAAACAGCGGTTCAAAATATCTCTGAAGAATTAGTCGGTTGCAGAATTCTGGGGTTTTTTAAGCTATTGGATTAAAAAGATTTGTTTCTGTTTTTGGCAAAAACGTGTAGATTCCAATGGTTCTTTCGATTGATATGAGATATGTTGCTTCCAAGTTGATGGTTAAAAACGGCAATTATTAAGCAACGGTTTCTTTATATATATATGAGCGTATGTGTGTGCACCCCTGCATATATTCATATATATACATATATATCTGTGTTTGTGTACATATATGCATACAAATTTTTACTCGTATATATATAAACACACACACACACACACACACACACACACACACACACACACACACACACACACACACACACGTACATTACGACCTAGATAGCTAAGAAATAACTGATAAGATTAAGTATACAAAGTCACCAATCTTATAAATAAATCATAATGTAAATATTATGTAACATTAATTTTCTCAGTCTGTAAAAAAAGCGGGGTTTTAAGCATTAGATTTACGTTTCTTCACAACATATGTACTAATTCAAATTTGTGTATATTTCAAAGCTTTTTTTGTGTGAGTGGTGGGGGCATATTTTGTTTGGTTTCGCTTGTTTTTAATTTATTTATAACCTGCATTAATATTTCTTACTGTTCTAGGTGAACGTATAATAAATAATAAATGTAAATCTGTGTGGACAAAAGAGGTGGTAAATTCAACTTTATGTCGTTCCTTACCAAGGCCAGCACCTCGAAAGTTTAAATGTCCCAGGAAAGAATGTCCACCCAGGTAAGTACATACACACACACACACATATCACTAACAGACAGACATAGATAGATAGATAGATATTCGTGTAAAATCATGCCTGATACGTTCGAGTACACTTGGACGTGAGATCTTTCGCTGCGAAAAGAGTCTCAGAGAAACAAGGTGGAAAAATAGTACTCGAATACCAGAGATAGAGTAATATGCTTTATTTAAAAAGCAACAGAAATAACACAGAAACTGTTACTCAGTTTCACGTTCCCGTTCGTCGGACAACAGTTTTTGTGATATTTCTGCTGCTTTTTATTAAAGCATATATATATATATATATATATATATATACACACACACACACACACATCATATTTATATGTATATATAATGTTATATAATAATATTTATCACTGACTGATTTAATCCTTCTAGATGGGTAGCAGGAGCATGGACCCTCTGTTCCAAGAAATGCGGCACGGGAAAACAAAAACGCAAGCTCTATTGTAAACAGAAAACAGCTTTGGGTTTCGACAAACATATCCAGAAGGAACTGTGCCTTAAACTGAAGAAACCAGTACGTTCGCGTAACTGCAACAACCAGCCTTGCAAAGCTAAATGGCGTGCTAGTAAATGGTCTTCAGTAAGTAATGAAATGCATATGTTTATTGTTATATTAATTACTAAATATGTTCACGTTTGCGCTAAGAATAACTTAAATAGGTACTGAATTGACTACAAGATATCATAGGCTGTTGAGTTACCACCAACCAGCTGTGGTGTGTCAGCATTTACAAAGCCAAAAAGACTACCACGTTTATTTTCCTTTCTGTTTCAGATATGATAAAATCTAATCCCAGTTCTATACTGGAGTTTAATTGGTCCCGATCCTGATTGAGTCGACTTCATACATTATTGATCTCGCTTCTTTTTCTTACAGCATCATCAATAAATGTGTGGTAAGTAGATTGCTTACCAACCACATGGTTCCGGGTTCAGTCCCACTGCGTGGCACTTTGGGCAAGTGTCTTCTACTATAGCTTCGGGCCGACCAAAGCCTTGTGAATGGATTTGGTAGACGGAAACTGAAAGAAGACCGTCGTGTATATATATATATATATATATATGGGAGAATATACAAATAATAACAACAGACGAGGACAGGTGGTGTAAATAACAAAAGTATATATTAGTATGACGCTCGGGAATACGGAAAGTCTTCGACGTTTCGAGCTACGCTCTTCAACAGAAAGAATACGGAGACAAGGAGAAAAAACACGGAGAAAAAAAATATATATGTGTGTGTCTGTGTTTGTCCCACGAACATTGCTTGACAACCGATGCTGGTGTGCTTACGTCCCCATAATTTAGCGGTTCGGCAAAAAGAGACCGATACAATAAGGACTAAGCTTCCAAAGAATAAGTCCTGGGGTCGATTTGCTCGACTAAAGGCGGTGCTCCAGCATGGCCGCAGCCGAATGACTGAAACAAGTAAGAGTATATATATATATATATATATATATATATATATATATATATATATATATATATATATACTCTTTTATATCCCCTATATAGTTATGTTTTACGTTCTAAGTTCAAATCGTGCCGGTGCTGACTTTTCTTTTCATCTTCCATTATCAGCAGCATCAGCATCATCATTTAACAGCAGTGACAGACAATAACAATCCTCTTCCACCCATTACAGATTTATAATCAGTTGTGATCTCGCGGTCGAGTGATTAGCCCTGGCCATCGGCACAATTTGAAACATTAGGGAGAATTTGAAGTCAGAAAAAGTATTTTATTTTATCGGCCCTGGTTGGATGAAAGGCAAAGTTGGACTCGATGCGGCTTGAACTCAAAGTACTGAGATCCAGAACAAATACCTTGAAGCACTTTATCCAGCAATCTAACGAATCTGCTAATTTGCTACTCTCAATCCTTCATACGATAAATGAACGGACCTTCCAAAATGTGGTGTTAAAACATAGAATAAGGTTTTTGATCCAGAACGTTAAACTTAACATGCAAGTTGACAAAAGCTACACAAGAAGTGGTAGTGGTTATAATGGTGGTGGTGGTAGTGGTGGTGGTGGTGGTGGTGGTTTTATATGTTGTTGTTTTATTGCTCTTGATATTTCGTTTTTGTTCGTTTGCTTTTCTTTTCTGTCACAAATCTTCTTCGCTGTGATTTCAGTGTTCTGTTACATGTGGTAAAGGCTACAAAAGAAGACGTGTCGATTGTATGCAAAAAGTGAACAGACGGTGGACGGTGGTGCCTGAGACTGTGTGTTCACACTCCCATAAACCTCAGTCAACCAGAACATGTAGAACCCGCAAGAAATGCCCCAAAACTAAAAAGTACCAATGGGTGGCCTCTGCTTGGGGTGAAGTAAGTAAATTTCTTTTCTTGAATACAAACACACATACAAAAAATCACAGCCATATCATGTATATATATATGAATACTTATATAAATAAAATACACAAACTCACAATATATGAATGTATACACACAAACACAGATGTATATTTACTGTTGAAAGCGTCTGTTGATAACAACGAAGTTGGCCATACTCCGTAAAAATGTACTTAACGCATGGGAAGTAGAGTTCGAGTGATAATTTAATATGATTAGAACCTCCATCGGAGAAAGTTTACCATATATCTGCACGTGTATGCGTAGTCCTGGGCAAGATTTTTGTAGGGGAGAATGATAGTCGCCTATGCATGCAAGTTTCCTCGCTCTCCACATCACTTAGGGCAAAGGCCACCGTGTTAAGCCGATGCAGCTTCGCATCAGTGTCATCACGGATTTTCTTGTCACAACAGAAAGAGCTAGAACAGATGCCGCGGGACATCACACCCAGTTCTCTCATCCTTAATTCATCACCAGATTTTGGTATTGGGAGCTACACCAATTGCCGAACTGGTTATCACAACATAGTCCCGAAGGTTCCACCCTCCTTATTGAAAATCAGAACTACGTGCTACAATGTCTAGATATGAAACGCATACAAGTTTTTTAATATCTTGTTAAAGAAACCGAGAAATCCACATGACGTGGCTGCAGAAATATTAAAAAGGCAGCTGGATAATCTACTATCTGAAATTCATGATGAACCATCATCACGGCAAGAAACGTAGCTGAGGACAGCGACATCAAACTCCTTCCTTCACCAAAAGTTAAGAACTGCAGGAATACCACTTGCGTAGGTGGAGCTCCAGCATGGCCACAACCCTTGCGTAGGCACTAATAATAAATATATATATATAAATATATATATATATATATATATATATATATATGTATATATATATATATATATATATATATATATTAGCAACAGTTTAACTCAGCTCCATATGACTTAGAGTTTCTATTCAATCTCAAAATTTCAACTGATATAGCTTGGAACTTCCTAATGCTAACTAAAAATATTTCCCAAGAAACCATAGGTATTATAAACTCTTCAATCTCCATAATGTTAGTTACTCTTGATTATTCAAAATCACTTCGGACGCCGCATGCTACAATAGACGTAAGCACGCACACATACACAGCCTCCAATCCCCACACCAGTCTGTAACTTCCGAAATTCTACTAACTAACCACTGGGAGTATGCTACCTCTCAAAGGCTATATATAGTCTATAGAGCCGAACCACCTTCCGTTGCCATCACAAGACGTTAGACAGGTATGCAGAGACGAGAAGAAACCTATTTTCCTGTCTTGCTTCATATAGAGACTCTGCGACCATCATCATTGGCGTATAACTGATAGTGCCTCTTCTTATTCAGCTTGAACTCGCAATTGCCGACTCGGTCTCTGCAAAAGACTTCACATACTTCACCAGCCTGCAGTATCCATAAACAGGTTGAATGAACTAACGTATAGTTGCCACTAGAGGCAACTAACAATCCAGATATACCACCCTAGGCCTGGCTGTCCCAAATGCAAGAGCAGGGTACTTAATCTCTACCGTCCGTATAGACTACAGTCCATCAATGTTGATCATCCAACATCACTTATAACCCTACACCATCAAATATGGTTACTCCCAAGTAATGATTGTTGCCGCTAATGTGTTAATACTCTACTGAACTATGACTTGACTGGCGCCAACATACCATCCTATCATGTACGGTATCCAATACACGGAACTGAAATACCTAAATACACTATGCTGCAGCCTGCCACCAAAATAACACCAGCATCCTGCCAACATTCTGTCCGAGCAAGTGCATCTAAAAATAATGAAAATAGCTGGTGTCACTTTCCCATTAGCCCTAACACCTAGAAGCCACCTTGATTTTTTACTCAGATCTCTCACTCTTCTAACATTTCATGAGATGGACGTGTCCTACGCGCCCATGAAACTAAGCTGTGGAGCTAAGTCAAATTGTTACTAAAAATATATGTAACTCCTACCAAATGTCTAGAGTGTCACTTTCTTCCGTTTGCACACTCACACGTGTGACGGGTGGGCAGAAAATTGCAAGCTTTAAGTTCCATGTCGAAACAGTTGTGTTTCAAAACACCGCGTTTCATCCGTACATCACTGCACCAACCTGAAACACACCTGTTTTTCAGGAAACAATGTTTGCCGGTGTACGGAGTTGGTATGTAGCTTTTGTTTCAGATATTTAAAGCTCTACAATAGATTGAGTACTCAAGCTTTGTCAGACTAACGATACACGCTCACACACGGACACGGACACACACACACACACACACACCCATATATATATATACATACATATACGTGTACAAGCATATACACATGTATTTTGTATGCGTTTACATGTGTACATATAGGTGTGTGTGTGTGTGTGTGTGTGTACTTTTATATATGTACATATACACGTGTATGTATGCATGTACTGGGTGCGGTGAATAAAATTGTCGTCTACATTACGCAAAAATGAAAATAACAGACATCTCGAAGATATATTTACCAAAATTACATAAAAATATCTTGAAATACTAAAGAGTAAATTTATTTAATAAAATCGCCATTGCCTTCAACCACGGCCTCCAAACGACTTCGGATTCTCCTGCAACTACTCTTCTGGACGGTCTACTTTAAGTTGGTGAATGCTGCCATAGTCCTTGCCTTCAGTTCATTTTTGGTGTTACAAAGAATTTAGTTGGTCTCTCACTCAACTGCACCCCACACATAATAATCAAGAGGCTTGCAGTCTGGGGATTAGGTGGCCAGATGTTAGGGGTGATGTGGTCGCAGAAATTGTCTGACAGCTATGACTGGGTTCTCCTGCTTGTGTGGAATGGTGCAGAGTCCTGTTGCCAAACATAGGGTCTTCCTCTTGACCCAGCACAGCACTACTTCCTCCAGGCACTTGATGTAGGCCTCCATGTGGAGTGTGAGGCCGTATGAGAAGATGAATGGAAGCATAACGTCGCCATCGCTAGTGATTACTCCAAACACCATGTTATTGACTGGATGTTCGATTTTTATCACTCTCGATACATGTCCTCAGATTGACACCCAAACACTCTGAAATGTTCGTATTGGAGAAACCGGCGCGAAAGCAGTACAGCATGTCGTTTCCAAATTTCTGGCAAAGTGAACAGCGTCATAGTGCTGCTTTTCTCACAGACGGTGCTCAACTGACCCTACTATACTGTGATGTCGATAAAATCAAAAATAAACAATGTGCATTCGCGAAATAAAAAACATAAAATGGCGGCAATTTACTCATTGGACCCTGTATATGAATTTGTACGTATAGATATGTATTTATTTGTATATATGTATATGTAAGTATGAATATATATACAAGTGTGCGTGTGTGTACATATCTTTTTTCTTTCCATTTATTCTTTATTTTGTCTTTTCTCTCTCCCTTTCTCTTGGCTCGTCGTCCCTTGTTATCTTTGTCTGCTCTAATCTATCTTTCTACTTACCTATCAAATTACTTATAAAATGTCTTGCCATATGTCCAACTGTAAGATAATGCAGTAAAATATTCTCCATTTAATCCGTTCCAGTTGCACTGGGACCATCCAGTGAAGAGTTCCAAACATCCACACTGGTGAAACGAACGTAGGAACAAACGTTATAAACGTCCGTTCAACGTCGTCTCTCACATAAACATATATATAAGTTTTTGTTCAAATATACATACATACATATATATATATATATATATATATATATATATATATGCCCACCACACACATATGTATGTGTGTAGTGCAATTTAAACCTTAAAATTGCACGACAGCGAGTAGTTAGAACTTCGTGTGTGTATTCCCGCTCGTGTAACTAAATATTTTACAAACATTTCCCTATGTTTTGTTTTAAACGTACGTACGTACGTACGTACGTACATACATACATACATACATACATACATACAAGTGCTTACACTTTTCGTTTACTAAGCGTAGTGTGTCGGAAATATGACCATAATTTATTCGTTGTGTTTTGTTTTCGTATTCTATCGCTGCTACTTAACTGAATTTGATATGAGAAAGTATCAGAGACGAAAGTCAATGCCTTGCATATGCACTGAAACTGAGAAAAGACGAACGCATCAATTTTAAAACGAAATGTTGAGTTAGTGAAGAAAATTTCATATTGATGAGAAATACAAGAAGCGTGAAGCTTTTGTACGGCTTCAGTTGTAACATTTTAAGAATTTAATCTATGAACGGAAAATTCTTCACAATATATTTTTAAATGGGTTACAGTTCTGTTTTCACAATCACACGCAGTTGGCAAGCGGTGGCAGATGGACACATGCATGCATACATACACACAGACACATACATACATACATACATACAATTTATATTTAACCTCACTTAAACGTAGATGCTCTGTTAGAGCAAACTATATTGCGGTAGATACCATGAGAGAAACTCTCATATTGGCTTTTAGGGTAAAATGCACTCTTGTTCATATCGCTAGCGGGGAGAAAAATCCGCGCTACCTCCAGCGACAAGACTACTAGTCACGGGATTTCGACCTTCCTTGGTCTTGTCAATGATGGACGCTCGACCGCTGCGGCTCATTTCCTTGCCAGCAATATGTAGATTGACAGTGCCAGAACAGTTGCTGGTGTCGCGATTAGCCAGTAAACTTCGTTATATATATATATAATTCTTTAATTCTTTGAAATGTTTCAGCTTTAAAGCTGCACCACCGTTTATATATATATATATATATATATATATATATAAAAATGGTGGTGCCCTAGCACACACACTCACGCACGTGCGTCGGTCTTCTTTCAATTTCCGTCTGCCACATTCTGACCTATTGTTGGAGACATTTAATCCAAGGTTCCATCAATGGAATTGAACTCAAGACCACATGGTTGAGAAGCAATCTTCTTAACCACACAACTACAACTGCGCCTGTTCCTGGAAAAAAAAATATGATATTAACATGACTGAAACACCTTTACTCAAGCAGTGTTAACTGAAGCTAAAAACAACAGAAGCATACATATGTCGACCTGTCTGTCGATATTTTAATATAACTTCAGGTAATACATTTCTGAATCACAATATAAGATCTAAAAAGAACCCGTTCATAATATGCTGACAATCTACCATTTATATCACACAGATTGCGTGATTTATTCTTCCAAATTATATAAATACTATTGTCACAATACTGCTTTGTAGAACACAGCTTCTATCAAATATATATATCAAATAATATCAAAGATCTTTTGTCATGTAATCATAAACGAATCCATACCACCAGGAGATAAGTGTCAGATGTAAATACAAAAACAAATGAAAGAAATGTATAGATATTCGTGCGCTTATTACATTGTACTGATGTAGTTATCACTCCACTATTGTATATACATAATGAAACTGGAACAATGTATACACAAAGCGATTTAGATAAATTTCTATCTACATATATTCATTCGTCTGTCAAAAACATTATACACAAACACACTGCTTATCTTTCCTGAACAACGTATACACAGATGTGATCTACGAATCAGCTCATAAAGCTATTTTCTTACCTCTATCCAACTATCTATCCCTCTCTCCATTGGCTCGGGAACTGGGTGTGCAGGGGGTGCAGATATACTCGCGAAACTTTAGGCGGTGGTGGCGCAAGGAAAACGCTTTGAACATCCTCCTGGTAAACTGGGTTTGCATCCCCTAAGCAAATTTCGTTCCTGCATGTATTTCTTCCCCACCTCTCTCTCTCTCTCTCTCTCTCTCTCTCGCACATTTGTACAGTTTAACATCACACAGGCACACACACACATTTGTACAGTTTAACATCACACACACATACACATAGTTTCCGTTTATCAAGTTTAGTCACACGGTTTCGGTCGCCCGAAATTGTGAAATGGACTTCTTAGCCACGCAGTCGTGCTTGCGCTGATAGATAGATATTATCTTTTCTACTCTAGGCGCAAGGCCCGAAATTTTGGGGGAGGGGGCCGGTCGATTAGATCGACCCCAGTACGCAACTGGTACTTAAATTATCGACTCCGAGAGGATGAAAGGCAAAGTCAACCTCGGTGTAATTTGAACTCAGAACGAAATACCGCTAAGCATGCTAAAATTTCTTATTTCTTTATTGCCCACAAGGGGACAAACATAGAGGGGACAAACAAGGACAGACAAACGGATCAAGTCGATTACAACGACCCAGTGCGTAACTGGTACTTAATTTATCGACCCCGAAAGGATGAAAGGTAAAGTCGACCTCGGCGGAATTTGAACTCAGAACGTAACGGCAGAAGAAATATCGCTAAGCATTTCGCCCGGCGTGCTAACGTTTCTGCCAGCTCGCCGCCTTAGATAGATAGATATTATCAGCAAATAGTTACAGATATTATAAGAGAGAGAACGGGGAGGGAAATACAGATATTATGCATGTTTGTGTACTATGTATTTCTGTATCGATTGATGTGTTTTCTAATTTAGTGTTCAAAATCTTGTGGCTACGGCGGTTTGCAAAGGAAAATCCTTCGATGCGCGAGATATGATAGGAAAACAAATAGCCTGACACCAAAGCCGAATAAAAACTGCCAACATATTCCCAAACCGAAAATGATTCTAACAAGAAAATGTGCTCAGCAAAAGGAATGTAGCAAATGGACCGTATCGAGTTGGACACGTGTAAGTAGACTACTGAATATTATTGTAATGAGCTTATAATTTGCTTGGTTGTTTTTGTCTTGGCAGATAACTTCGCGTGGAGATCAGATTATATGCTAAATTTAATATTTAGGTACTTAAATACGTTTATACCTTACGTATGTGCGTGCGAATATGCGTGCTGACGTGCGTATCTGATGCATTCAGCTGAGAAGTATTCCGCTTGACACGAGGGTTTATCTGAGATTAAGGAGTGAAAAATAAAACGCAATATTAGAAGTTTAGAAGCTGTTGCTTTTATTGTTGTTGCTTAACCCCTGCTGCTCCGCTCAAGCAGACTTGTGTTTAAGTTTATTCCAACTATGATCGCCTCATCTTATTATTAGGCATAGTTCCTCCAAGACGATGTGCTCCAGGATGATGTGTTTCTCTCCTTCTTTTTAAAGCCGGTAAGATCAAATTAGAGGGAAATTTAACTGCTATTTCTGGTTGATCGGACGATCATTGGGAGGTTCCTTTATATAGAGGATTCTTTGTTGTAGTTCTTGCTATGGTGATGGTGATGGTGATGGTCTGTAATTTACTAAATTGTCAGTAAATGGCGAAACCTCCAAGCTCAGCTCACAAGGAGAGTTGAATTTAACACTGATAATCCTTTCCATTATAGACTATATGCATTTAACAGGCTATAAAATAATATTTTGCTTAAGTTATATATTCCGATTGACATGCAGTGTGGAAAAGTGGGGACAATAATTTTATATATATATATATATATAATAATACAAATGATATATGAGCATATGCATGTATACATACATATATGTACATACCTACATCTACATGTATATATAGATGCATATCCGGGTACAGGACGTGAGAAAAGTGAACGGGGACATAAAAAACACAAACGGACTTTGCTTACAAACAACAGAACGAACACATAGGAAAACAGACGAGCCACTTATGGAATTATTCCTTCATCAGCTGCCTCTGTTCTAAACTAGGCGTTTCGAAGATATATATATATATATATATATATATATATATATATCTGTGTGTGTGTTTGTGTGTGTTAGTTTAAAGGTGTGCATGAGTATGTTTTGTTATGTTGTCTATTCTCATAAAAGAGACATCAGACATGATCAACGGCATCCCAGTTGTGACCATCTCTTCTTTTCAGTATATCAGGAATACAGCCAAGACCGTCTTTACATCATAAGCTCCCGGGAAAAAGAATACGCTGGAGCCCCTATATATGCAACCACAGTATATATATAGCGATTAGTATCGGGTCTGGAGGCACCTAAGATCGCAGAGATCCCAGGCAGTTGCCCAGCAGGCCCATGTTTTAACACTTTCGTTATTTCATTTCTGTTGAAATACAATGCCTTTGTTTTAATTAATCTTGAAAATAATGAAGAATTTAGTAAAATAATCGAGTCCTTATTTAGCTGGTATTTGGAATAAACTGTATTTCATGACAAAAAAGATCCACGACCATATTAGCCGCGCTTCCAATTTCAACAGCGCAGATTCAAGAAAAGGGGTTTGGTACGTTAAAGCATGTACTTAAAGCAATCTTGCACGACATTGCAAAGGTACCTTAGCTATATGGACTAGATCAGGGGTTTTCAAACTTTTTGACTTGCGGACCCCTTTATATATCAGGCTTTACTTTACAGTATTTAACAAATAGGTTTATTGTCAATTAAAAGATTTCGATTAAAAAACATATAATATCAAATTGCCCATAAAAAGTATTTGCTGTCCACGGACCTACTGTCTTGTCTTTGCGGACCCCCTGTGGTCCGCGGACCAGTTTGAAAACCCCTTGACTAGATAAAAGAGACCATCTGGATTAAAATTAGCCCATGGTAATGAGCATCAGGGACAAAATTAGCTTATAGGAGGCCCAACTTATCATACAGGACTCGGGGTAATCTTTTGGAACATTATTTTTTGTTTTGGTTTTTGAGTCATTACATACGGTAAATCAACATGAAATTTTGACGGTAGGTTTTAAGATAATTTTAAACAGGAAGTTTGTACCATAGAACCAGTGGGGTTTTCAGACGGGTTGTTATCAAAAGGATAATATGGTGTTGAATATAATCTACAATAACCTTTTTTTCTTTTTTTTTTCAAGAGCAGTGCTGATTTCATTTGCGTGATATGTGTGCAAATCATGAGCGTTAAATGCTGAAAATGAAAAACCAGATCATGGCTTGTGTAATGAAATGTTATTAAAAAAAAAAAACGCTTTGCATTCCACATACAGAATATCGAACTAACACACGAGAGTGCTGGGAAAGAATTTGATGACGGACTGTGAGCCACTAAACTCTTCTGTCAATTGTTAAAAGGCAGAAAATAGAGTAGCTTGGTCATATAACATGACACCATCACACCCTACTTCTAGTGAATACGATCAGCCATGGACAAAGCCCAGTGTGTAACGATTTCAAACTACCTCCATCTACTTCGCCTTACCTTCTTGGTAACTTGAAGTCATGTGGGGAAGGAAATCGATTTCAAATTACGCCTGCTTAGTAGCTGGAAGATAATTGCTACAACTAGTACTGCTGCTACTACTACTACTACTATGACCACCACCACCCACTTATCCAGCCACAATCACTACGACGATCACTATTGCTATTACGATTACTGACTACGACAACCACTATCACAACAAACAACCATCACAACTGTCACTAACTATAACTAAGACTACCAATACTACTACAGGTACTACTATCACCATCCTCACCCCTCCTACTTCTACAAGGACCATCACAACCACCATCACAGCTGCTACTACTACAACTACTGCTACTGTTAGTAGCACTACTACTGTTAGTAGCACTACTACTCTCAAGATATTTATTGTATTACATCCCTGCTGTAAAGTAGTAGTAGTAGTAGTAGTAGTAGTAGTAGTAGTAGTAGTAGTAGTAGTAATGGTGTTGGTAGAACAAGGATTAAATGAAACCAAGTTTAGGTTAACACACATGGATGGGAGTAATATTGTTACTGGGACGGGGGTAACTCGAAAGCTTTAGGCCGGCTAAAGATAATGTACGCCGACTACCAAGGGTAACTGAGCAATATCAAGCAATGGGATGGGAGGAATCTGGTGGAAGAACATGAAACCAACTGATGGTGGAAAGAGGTTATAACTATTTTTGTGAACCAAATGCTTCTCTACGCTGTAGAATAGTCACAGTAAAACTACAGCCCACGTGAATTCTTGAATCGCACAGCAAACGAAAATTGAAGGGGTTTTTTTTTTTGTAATGATGAGCCATCTCTTATGCGCCTTGAAAAAGGTTGACTATATCCGCTATAGAATTTTGTATTGGTTTCCCCTTCATTATTTGATTAAATGACAGATATAAGAATATATGCATAAATTTGAATGTGTCTTTTCACTTGTGTATGACATGAGTAATTCTAATCAATTATACTTTCTTTCGTAAATAGTGCAGCCAATCATGCGGTATGTATGGTGTTCAAACTCGGGCTGTGAAGTGTGTTGTTAATGAACATTGGCAAGTCAATCCGCTCCGTTGTCGACAGTCGCAAAAACCACAGACCAAACAACGATGTAATACTTTTGTATGTCCAACTGCAAGTGAGTACTGGTTCGAACAATTATTATATTGAATTTTTTATTTCATTTATTGTTTGGTGAACAAAGACATCGTTGATTGTAAGTCTGCATTGGGACAAAAGTTGACATCATTTCTAACAGTAGCAGTAACAAGAAAGAGCTTCTAGCTATATACAGAACAATATTGCAAGGAACTTTGTTCAAGAAAGGATTGGTTATTTGGAGGCCTTTTTCTCCGGTACCGCCGAAAGATATATGAGCATATCACACACACACACACACACACACACACACACACACACACACACACACACACACACACACACACCTAATAGAAGATATGAATATTTTTATGTAAGCGCTTTCGATTACCATCAGCCCTTGAAACATGTATAAACATATGTCTTTTTTATGTTCTTATCGTTACAGTAATTGCATTCAGAAGCATTTTCCTCTATTTCCGGTTTAGTTTCAGTTAAAAAGCTTTATTAAATATTCTTCTTTTCCTTTCGTAATTGTTCATTTCCTTTTATCTTAAAAACGGCAAATTATTAAAATTTCCCTTTTGTACAGGTGTGTGTGTGTGTGTGTGTGTGTGTGTGTGTGTGTGTGTGTGTGTGTGTGTGTGTGCGTACTACATGGAACGTTCCTAAAAATTGATCCTTGATTTGTTGTTTAAGTGCCCTAACTCTGTTTACAGTTTTTTTCCCCCTTTTTTGATCGATATAGTTCTCATTGCATTGTGGACATGTAATGCAATAAATTAGAGATTTCGTTTTGCTATTCGTATTTACATTAATTTTTCAACACTTTCCTGCTTTGTGTAACTATGTTTTTGATATCATCTAAGATTTTGCCCTGTTCAATCAAATTGCATGTTTCGCAACGAAGTTTGTTACATTTCGTAACTCGTATTTCTACATCCGGTGGAAATATAATCTTTGTGAAAGAGTGTTTTAAGATTAGGTTGTTGTGCTCGACTGTTCATGATTTGAGACTTTTTAATAGGTTCACTTGGATTTGAGAACTAGAATACAATTAGAAAGCATTGTTTTGCGAAATGTAAGATATCGTGATTTCTACAATTATGGGTAACTAAAATCGAAATTTTTAGTTGTGTTCTCTTCATCATTGTGAGAATTTCTTAGCAAGCCAAGGATCGGCATTTGTTTTGATTTGCTTATGGCTTTTAATTAAATCTTTCTGATATTTTTCTCTCTGAAGAAATATGTTTTAGTTTTTCCTATCGTCTCTTTCATCTAACTGAATTTGTAACTATTGTACAGGAACGTCTTGCCATATTAAGTGTAATGTTTCTTTTAGTATGTGGTGCATGACAAGTTAAAAAACCTTAATTAATGGAATGTGTCCGTTTCCTTACAATAAAGACCATGCTATAATAACCCCATTTTTGTTAATTATTAGAATGTCTAAAAATAAAAGTTCACTTCTATTCATTTCTATTGTGAATATTATTATTAATTCTTGAAATTTTATAAGATCTTTCTTATTTCTGTTTCAAAATATCTAAGTCAACAAGGTATATTTTCCAATTTTCTTTTTAGTAAGTTTTGAAATTCTGAACTTAAATAATCTCAGATTGGATATGCTTATTTCTTCTAAGTATCTCATTATATTGCAAAATTCGGCGCGGCTATTGTATCCATTGCCATCCCTTTTTATTAGAAGGCAATCTTGAAGGGAAAAAGTTGTTGCTTTCTAGCATCAATTGTATTCCTTCTAATACGATTTTTAAGAATCTCTCCTAAATTGTATGTGGCCATTTTGTCTATCAAGAATTTCATCGCCTCCAATCCTAATTCATGCAAAATATTTTCATAGAGCCTGGTCACATCAAAACTAACAATGATTGTCACTATACTTACGCTTTCTGGAATTTTTTTTAAAAAGTCCATGTCCTCTCTGATGAAATTAGGAAACATGTTGCATTATGATTTCAGTGTTATGTTGGCACTTCATGGTGGTTGTGCAACACGCACGTAATTTGAAATCTGATGGCTTAAGAATTTTTATATATGATGCAAGGAGGACTTTCGAAAGTGCATGTCTGTTTCAGTGCCATAATTCCGCAATTATTCACCGTAATCTTGCTTCTGTTGAAAAATATTATCATATCTCTGAGGTAAATTCATTTATCTCTGAGAAAACCAAAAATTTTCTGAGTAAAATATCACCTTTTACTTTGTGATGTCTAAATGTAGCTAAAAGGTAAAACAATACATGAGAAGAATATGTAATTCGGGCAAATCCAAATCGTCATTGTAAGTAATGTAACAATGCTCAACATGCACAAGATCATGACAATTTTGGAGAGATGTTGTGTTTAATAGACCTCTACAGTTAACTGGCACTTTGCTTTATCGATTCCAGTGGGATAAGTGACAAACAGTTCTCTTATTAAATTATGACTGCTAAATTAGAGAGGTCTTAAATTTGGCAGTGAGTTGAGTCAACCGTCTCCAAACAATATTCTTCAGAAATAATGATATTTTATATTTTAAGTTGCATTTTGTTTTGTTTTGTTTTGTTTTTTGTTTTTGTTTTTTTTTTTGTTTTGTTTTTTTGCTTGTTTTTTCATCATCTTCCTTTATTTTCAGCTCTCAAATCATCTTGCACAGATGTGATGGAATGGTGTTACGTGGCTGTGGCCAGAAATATGTGCAAGAGTCCGTTGATCAAAAAACGTTGTTGCAAGTCATGTTCCACGAGAGAACAGTAAGTGTTGCCTGATGCAAATGGCGGCGGATTCAATGTGGTAAGAAGACTGAAAAGTATGGAAGAAAAAAGAAAACAATTGACAGAAAACTCTGAAGGAAAAGAAAGATAACGGAGGAAGAAAAAGACAAAGGTTAACACAGATTAAAAAGAAAGGAAGATGTCGGGTAAAAACAGAAAATGGTTTAACAGAAAAGTCGAGAAAAAGGATTGCCAATGAATTATTTGACTAATACGATATATATATATATATATATATATATATATATATATATATATAAAACAATTTGACTGCAAGTTGTCAGGAGTACAAACGGCTTACTTTTAAAAACAATTTATCATATATATGGATTTGCTGGAGGTTATCAAGTACGAATGAAATGATGTACATTAAAAACTGAATCCAGCATGACTCAAAAGAAAAGTAAAAGGCAGTAAAAAAGAAAGAGTTGAGTGGGTAAGGACCAGAGAGGGTGTTTAAAATGAGGCAGGTGGGAAAAAGAGGTGGGATGAGTTGATTAATGATGGGAAGAGTGATTGAAAAAGGGAAAGCAATAATCATAAAAGGGAATGATAAATGTATCATAAAGATTAATTAATCATATAGTTAATTTTCATGTAATTAACTAATGATTTCATCATGGACTGATTGATTGATTGATTTGTTCATTCATTGGCTTGTTATCTTTGTTGATTCATTTGGTAATACTGACTGATATTCTTGTAACCACATAAATAACCAATATAAAATGTTAGAATTGTGAGTGACAGCAAATATCGCAAGAGGAGTGAATGGAAAAAAAGAATCAACGTAGAGAGAATGAAGAACTGAAAAAAATTCACACACATATTTGTGCACACATTTGTACATGTATAAAATATGTTTGGTTTTACAAACGGAAAAGAGAGAACTCAAAATGTAAAGCAAAAATATATATATATAATTTTTTATTATTATTATTATTATTATTAGCTGAGAATACTCCAAGAGTTACTCAGGGACCTTGACTTCCGTGAGAAATCACTTTTCAGACTGAGATTGAAAGAAACGAGAGATGTATTTACCGATTATATTATACAAATCGATAAAATGTTCTATGTAATACCGTTAACGATATGTTATTTGAGGACATAAATTTGAGAATTTACCGATATAGAAGGTTGTAAACATGAAATGATATACTAATATGTCTGTCTGTGGTAGAAAATTTACTTGCACACACATTCATCAACACACACATTCATGAACATTATATAACTGCCTTCTCATTCTAGTGCGCACGCGTGTATCTGAATAAATAAATGATAGAATATACTTGTACACTGACACATATATACCCACCTATGTGTGTACACAGACACACACCAGTCTACTGAAATCAAAATATACAAACACGAAAATATAAACATATCTACACACACTCCACACTTACAAACATATGCACGCATATACATACATGCGCATGCACACACACACATATCCATAGACATATTACCATATGACTAAATACCTGTGCACATTCACATACGCTCTACCATTCAGTAAAGGGGAGCTCAACACATACCTCCATATATATATATATATATATATATATATATAGAGTCAGATACGTACATGTATGTATGTACGTACTTGCATGTATGTACGTACTTGCACAAACATTTATGTATACACGTACATAGTAACGTACATACTAACTTATTAATTCATTTCATACATGCATGCAGCCACACATGGTTGCACATAGTCACAAACACACATGTGCGAACATCTACAAGCTTGGCATCTTGTTTTAAACGATACCTCCGACATGCCCATTTTTTAATGCATATTTAAAATATAAAAATTGTACACAGAAGTAAATACATATAAAAGTAGTAATGTTTGATACAGGTTGAAGAGGAAGAAAGAAAAGGAGACAGTAAGAGTAGTACGAGAAAAAGGATGAAAGGAAGAAGAGACGGAGAATATACGTCGTGGATCTCAAGAGCATGTAACGAAAAGAGTGCATGTGGTGGTGGAGGGGAGACCATATATCAGTAAGGGTATGTAGACATTGTCGAAAATTGCTACTCTTCAAACGATGTCCACCGAGTTATAAGACGGTCTCGTGTCACGCTCGCTATCACTGTGAACTAGTGATTGGCTGGTTAGAATCTTCTAACCAATGACGTTAATGTTCACAACGTGCGATTTAAAATAAACAGCTAAAATAAAATGAGTCAAAATTCAATTTTATAGCAAGGTTCTTTTCTATCTATTCCTTAGGGAACAATATACTTACTCTAACAATTCCAGGAATGTCACCCAGAAAAATATACTCTTGTGCTCTTGTCCGGCGATGTTTTACCTCTTGTATATATCACGTATCTATGTCGATCATCTCTATAATATATGTAGACCTACCTTTTATTGTGTGGAGACGCATGGTTCAGTGGTTAGGGGTGTTCGACTCATGGTCGTAATATTGTAGTTTCGATTCCTGGGCTGGACAACGCTTTGTGTTCTTGAGCAAAACACTTCATTTCACGTTGCTCCAGTCCTCTCAGCTGGTAAAAATGAGTAATCCTGCAATGGACCGGTATCCCATCAAAGAGGAGGTAGGGGCAATATATACACCAGAAAACCAGCCCTATGCTCCTTATGGAGTAATGTAAACTAACCAGCCTTTCACTGTCAACGTCCATGGTTACAGTTCTGTCATTTTGTCCTTGACAAGAAGAGGTGAGGGTTTTCTGACGGTGTTTTTTTTTGTTTTTTTTTGTTTTTTTTCTCAGATGCAGGAAATGGGCACCGAATGTGAATGCACTCGTTTTATGGCGGTTGGAGGGTTTTTAAGCGCGGCCAGATGTATTTACTTGACTACCCAACTACTCGGTCAGTTTGCGCCTGACAGGCACAAACAGGAGTTTCTGGTGGTGTTTTAGTTGTTTGGTATCAATTTTCTGCATCTGAAAAAAAAAAAAAGAGAGAGAGAGAAAACATGCACTTCTTTCATGACGGTCGAGGGGTCCTCACACATAGCCGGATATATCCACCTGACTTTTCAGCAAGCGAGTGTAACACTTACATAGCTGTATTTTGTACCCAAGTATGGACTTGGATTTTTCTTCTGCTTTTTTTCTTTGCTTGCTTTTGTTTTTTTACGGCTTGTGTTCTTCTTATCACAAAACACTTTTTAATAAAAACTTTTATCATGCTACCAGATCCGAATGTCCTAACACGATTTATCAGAACTACTGCTAATCTACTCACAACTACTGCTCATCTACTAGGATTCACAAGGAGAAAAACTGAAAAATGTAGACTAAAAAGCACATGGTGCCCCGGGCGACTGCCCGAGTTGCCGGTACCTTAAGCCGGTCCTGCCTCTACTTGGATTACCATGCTGAGTTCACGTTAACTCTGTCCAGAGTTTTATTCTCGATAGACTGCAGTCATTGTCTCCGCTTTGAAAAGTTTTATTCAGTTACTGCGCTCCCCAAACAATTGCAAGTGGGGCTCACCTCTTAGGCTTTCAGCATAGTAATATGCCAAGTTCAATAAGCAGAATGCGGTTGTTTCTTGCCTCAATGAATCTTCTCAGACGCAGCTGGCAAACGTATATGAATAAGATGATAAAAAGGGAGAGAGAGAAATATCGGGGCGTATATAAGTGTATGAATGTATATGTATGTGCATATATTCATATTCTCTGGGTGTGTGTGCAATGGTATAGTCTTAAACATTGTGCTCTCTCGAGCGTGCACTCTGCCTCTGTTGTTGCTTAACCACCAGGTGTATCTTGATCGAGCAGCTCTATGATTTGACATTCCAGCTGTAACCATCCTATCGAGTGTTTCCAGAAACAGTACAGCTATCAGTACATTATTCAATGTATCCCTTTTCTTTTACTTGTGTGTGTGTGTGTGTGATGGTAGTATGTAACACACGAAGATTTGGTTGCTACTTCTAGCTGGTTGAGGACAATTGATAAGCTTTCTAGTTAGGTCGTGTGTTTATCCGTAGATTTTTGTTGTGATCTCAATGGAGAAGAAAGAGTAAGATAAATTCAGTTGGAACGTAGCAGTTGCTACTCTTCTGTACATATCCCTTGTATCGTACATGTCAGGCACAGCATTTAGGGCTGACACTGCTGCAGCTAATTTTGTGCATGTTTATTCTAGAACTTTTGGGGTAATACTCGTGTGGTTTATTATTTCGATTTTTACTTTATTCCGTTTCAATATTACAACGATCTCCAATTTGAAGAAAATAGTGAGTTGTAGTTGTTGCTGTTTAACTGCAGCAGAACTATGATCAACGGCGTTCTATCCATGACCATCATGTATTTTTATGTGTATCAGAGACAACATAGTTCAAGGTATGATTATTTCAAACAAACACTGCGATTTGAGAGAAAATTTGGATGCCATTTCAAAGTTTGATTGACTACATAGTGAGGCCTCTTCAGTGGCTCAGGAAAATAGTTTTATCTGTTTGTATGAACTGATGAAATTTCAATGTACAGCATTCACTGCCCACATGCATAAACATCCATCCATTCAACATGACTAATTCTCAGATTGATAGGAGGAAGAGAGATCTAGACTGAATGCTTTCAACAAAGTATACTTCACTAAAGGCATCCAAGGTTTAAGTGATGGTGTTTGACCGGGCGATGGATGAAGCCTAATACTCGTCAGGAATTCTAAATACATGTACAACATTGATTTTCCGGAACCTTTGGTTCCAAAGACTTCCCGTGTTACTGATTTTTTTCCAAATTAGGGGTAATCACTTTGGTCAACACACTAAATTAAATAAATATAAATTTACTTGAATTATTAAATGAAATACATGTACATTTGATTACATGATACAAGTGTGTTAATAATGTACTATGGAAGGTACTAGTCGATGCAACATACCAATAAACTAGTCTGATAGCCGCATAATTTGAAGGCGATTTGGCTGTTATTTTTAGCAGGTCAAACGACTTCGTTGATATTTCCTTGTTTGCTGCTCGAGAATTAGGTGGCAAATTGGTAGACTCGTTAGAGCATGAGATAGAATGCATAGCAGAATTTGTTCCAGTTCTCTAGACACTGAGTTCAAATCTTGCCAAGATCAACTTGGCCTTTCATCTTTCCGGGGTCAAGTATTCTCTTTCTCCCACAGAATCGAATACATTGAAGAGTATGTGACTTGGTGGGGCCAGGGTCCCTACTTTAAAACCATCCAAGAACCCTCTTCATAGGAAGCTGGCTAAACTTTATTATAAACCGAAACATCAATCATCAGGAATTCTGTCATTTTACCATTCATTTCAGTCATTCGACTGTGGCCATGCTAGGGCTTAGTCGAACAAATCGACCCCAGTATTTATTTTTAAGTCAGGTACTTATTCTGTCTCTTTCGCCGAGCCACTAACTGAAGGAGAGGTAAACAAACAAACACCAGTTATGAAGCGATGGGTGAACAGAGATATACTTACATGCATATATATATATATATATACATACACACACACATGACGGGCTTGCACGTAGTTTCCGCTACCAAATTCACTCACGCGGCATTGGTCAGTCCGGAGCAATGCTCGTGGGACCGAACTCGAAACCACGCGGTTGCAAAAGCTAGCTTTTTAGCCACCAATATTTATAAACTGATCAGTGAAAACAGTTGAGTACTTGGACGATGTAATCGGCTAGCACCCTCCTCCAAAATTACTGGCCTTAAGCCAAAATCTTAATACAATATTAATTTCTCGTAATGAGTTCAAATTCCACCGAGGACGACTTTGCGGCTCATCTTTTTTTGGAGTACCAGTTGAGCAATGGGGTCAATATGTGTGCATTTTATATATATATATATATATATATATATATATATATATATATATATATATATATATATATATATATATGAGGATATATACCTCTTAAAGGGATGTTAGTATCCAAGTTCCCCGGTTTAATCCAGTGTGTCTGTGAAATACTAAAAAAAATGTTAGCTTCTCAATGATACAAATAGGTATATTATCATTTACGTATAAGAAAAGAAAATGGAATAATCGACAGAGAAACATCAATTTATTAACATAACTCCAATTTTGAACAACATCGATTTCTTATAACCTACAATTGTTTCTATATTCAATTAATTCTAATTACAAATAATTACATTATAGCTGCATTTCGAATATAATAAATTGAACATTTCATCAGGGTTAGAAATCAATACAAAAAAGGTATATTCCATTGGATTGAAGGATCATTGGCAGACTCTGCATATCAACATTCATTCCGCTATGCTCGCGTGTGCACGTTAATGTTTTTAAAAAAACGTGTGCATGTTAATGCTTTTTTTTTTTTTTTAATCATTAACGTGTACACGCGCGCATAACAGAACGAATGTTGATATGCTGAGTCTGCCAATGATCCCTAAATCCAATGGGATATGTTCAAGTTACTATATTCGTTCTTCTAATCATTCTCTACCTTTTATTTTTACATCACCAAAAAATCATCTCCTCTCTCCTATTCTTCAGTTATAGGAGCCTCTTGAGGTCATTTAGTCATACGAGTTTGAAAACCTCACTAGAGTTGGTGCAACAAAAAACAATACTCTGGAATATTCTGTAGTGGTTGGCGAAAAACAGGCACTGGAGCATGACACGATCCTCTGAGTTATGTTCGATAGATAATTTGTGTTTTTTTTTTGTCGCAACCTAGCAGTTCAGCAAAAGAAACGGATAGAATAAGTACCAAACTTAAACCGTCCAACCCATGCCAGAATTTAAAGCGGATTATGATATGTGTAGTTGACTGAATCTACTCTAATACATAACCAGTATTGATAGTGATATTTGTTCAACCTTGGAAGGATAAAAGATATTGATCTCAACAAGATTTGAACTCAGAACAAAGTGATCTGAAAACAAACATTATAAAGCGTTTAGCCCGACCCTCTAATATACTGTTCAATATTGATGGATATTTGAATGTTATAATGATTGTATTATGTTTAAAATATGTATTATGTATAAATAAATTACAGTGAGTTTCATAATAAATGAAAATTTAATATTGAAACTGTATTCAAATGTTTTGTTTTCATTGAAAGTTGTTTAGCCCAAGGAGAGCGCAGACAGTACTCCCAATAAGCAAAGTTATTCCAGCCGTGGCCATCCCATTGTTATGCATAAAGATCTACATTACACAATGAAGCCCTCCTTCTTTATTGAAGACAGTAAAATGTTATGACGGTGGTATAATGTCAAAATCTCTTTTTTATAACCATCGGAGGGAGAGGCGCTCCTCACGGCCGCAGGTTCGTGAGATGGCTGTGTTCCATAAACAGTTTTGAGTAGGAACCGTAAAGACAAGTATTAACACGCAAGGCGCATGTGCAACTGGATTCGTAAAACGGAAAAGAATGAAAGTGCAATGCGCATGTCAAAACGGAAGAGAAAAAAGCGTAATGCACATGTCAAACAAGTTATATGATGGTCTGCATGCCACGTGCGACACCACTATCACGCAGCTTAGCTGCAATTTTCTTATTGGTTGATTTAGTTTATCAAAAGATGAAATAAACAATTAAGCTGTAAATTTATTTCCTCTTTCTCGGAATCAGCGACACTGCACTTTGAGAAGAATGTCTGTGACATTCACTTTATCTCTGCTCTGCAAGACAACCACTTTGATTATAATCACGAAGGAAGACTGTGGGCACCAACACTCCCGCAGCATATGGTAAATATAACAATGGTGAGGTCGACCATGTAGAACAAACTTCATTTGATCATTTTCATTTAAGTAGAAAAATAATGGATGTAAGCCTGTATTTGTGTTTGGATGTTGTGGCTGGGCACTCAAATAGACTTATGTAAAAGAAAGTATTCCACTTGTATGAAACCTGAAACACTGTTTCATACTTATCATCATCACATACAGCCAAGTGAGCAGAAATAGTTCGTGGATCTACCAAGATAAGAGAGATGGTTATAAAAATCTGTCTGGGCGTTCACCTAGCAAAAAAGTATTAAAACTTCCAAGCGAACAAAACTCTGAGAAGCAAGTAATATTGATTATGATCTTCGCAAGTACTCCAAGACTGGTTAGACTGATAGAGTTTTTATTCATCATCATCAACATTTAACGTCCGTTTTCCATGCTGGCATGGGTTGGACGGTTTGACTGAAAACTGGGGAGCTGCACTAGGTTCCAATATGATTTGACATGATTTCTACGGCTGGATGTCCTTCCTAACGCCAATCACTCCAAGAGTGTAGTGGATGCTTTTTACGTGCCAGTTACGTCTTCTCAAGTACGGTATACTGCCAAAAGAAGATGATGAATGTACTGGATGGAGATGACATACATATAATTCTGAGCGATAAAAAAGGGGGGAAGAGTAAAGAGATAGGAGGTTTTTTGAGCCAGGCGTTGTACAGAGTTGGTAAGAGACACCTTGCTAACAAGACAAATAGCTTTCTTTTCAGTGTGTTCTAGAGATGTTTGAGTACGTAACAACAGCATCATTCCAAATGTGAATAGTACTCCAATGAACAGCGAATGAGGGAACTTTTCTTTGTGGTCAGTCAGGCGATTAGGAATAGCGGCCAACTTTTCTATAAATGACACAACACAGTCTCAAAAACAGAGAAGACATATTAGAAAACACAGTGCTAGAAGCCTATTTAAAATATCGGACGATCACAGATGGAATGCTGTTGAACATAGGTCTGTGCTCAACTAGGCTTCATCTGAACATATGTGTTTATATATATACATATGTTGGATATAAAGATTACCTTCTGGTATTAATACTGCTTCCATTGCTAATAATTAATATGTATGTATGTATAGCTTATTGAAACTAAATGTTTACCTTGCAACTCAAGTTTCATGCCACAGCAATCTTCAAGCAAGAACTGTCAAAATTCAGTTTAAGAAAATGTTACATACGCTGGTGAGAATGCTCTATCTTGCTTGCATCTGTTCATTGGTTTACTGTTCTCATTTCTGATCGGCTGTTATTTTTCTCTCTTGACATTGATAAAGTTTATCGGGTGTGGTGATAACCAATGAAAAAGCAGAAAATAATAACCTATTACCAAAATAACGAACACACGCGAGACTGCACCTATACCAACGAATATAAATATAGCACCAAAGTGAGTTGTAACAGCCCTTGCTGAAGAGCACAGTGGTGTGAAATTTGAGTCGCCAAATGAACATCTACTACATGTACTGAGCACTTTCCTTTCATTAGTTCAATGCATTCAACGTGTGTGTGTGGACCTGGTTATTCTGGTGCTTTTGACCTTCAAATTGAACAACTGTACAACAGTGAAGGAAATTTTACAGCCCATCCAACAGGCTTACAACCATTTTCAGTTTACCTGATTTCACTCATGAGATCTGGCTTTATCCAAGGCTAAGATGGGAAAAAAAAACTTGTGCAGTGGAACTGAACCTGAAATGAACCACTTGGAAATATACCTTCATGCACATATATTCTAATACACACATGCACACACACAAAGACAGACAGACAATGAGAAGATGGAAAAGATGAACACAAGGCAAGTAAGTACTGGCAAAGTTTGCATTCTGTCTCTTGTTTTGGTTTTTATTACAGCTATTTACAGACATTTTCACAGATTTTAATATTTTACAGTGATTCTCTTCAATATGAAAGATTGAAGTAAACAAAGAAGAAAAATAATCTATACAAATCTGAAAGCAAAGAAAAACAAAATCCACCTAATTACACAAAATGGGGGCAAAAGTATTGGTAATGACCTGTTAAATTTATAATATAGCCACCTTCTTGGAGGGGATCATGATAGGTCATAAATGTTTTGTTTTATTTGGGGTTTTTGGGGGGTTTTTTTTGTTACGGTTTTTAATAACAACCATATAAGAACTTGGTTGAATAGTAGATGTTGATAACAGTCTTTGTGGTTGTCAATAAAGCCCCAGTTAGGTAGTTGTACATGAATGGGATAGCAGTTCAGTAGTCTGCTAATTGTAGCCTGGATGGGTCATCAATCTTCAGTAGGTTAATATACACTCTCATCAGGTTGGGTCACAGAGGTTAATAACAACTCTGTAGTTAATAGACTCTTTTTGGGGTTGTTCATGGTAACAATAGCTTTTGTACAGTCTTTGAAAGAATCAGGTTAGGTTGTTGTTGTTCTGAAGTTTGTTAATAGCCAATTGGTTGAAACAAAGAGGTTCAACAATACAGCTACGTTTGGTCACAAATCTTGAAAACAATCAATTTGATTGTTCATATAGTTATGCATGGTTGGATCTCAATAATAAAGATAATGATTATCACATCAACGTTTATAAGAGACTGTAAATGTCAAATCACTGGATGTTTTGGAGAAAGTTGGCAAAAAGGTTCATCAATAGAAACTGTATCCATTAGTGCAGGGGTTCCCAAGCAAACAGACCTTGGACCAGTGCTAGGTCGTGGATCATATGGTACCGGGCTTCACAGAAATAGATTTTAAAATTTAATTTCTATTTTATTGACTATTGCAGTCTTCAGGGTAATTTTGTATTGCATATGTATTATATGTCATATATATATATATATATATATATATATATATATATATTATATATAAGTAAATAATATATTTATGCACTTTTTTGTGTTTTTTGTTATGTATGTGATCCCGCCAGTCTGTTGAAAAATAGACTTGCAAGTAACCAGTCCATTGTGCAAGAAAATGTTGGGCACTGCTGTGCTAGTGGATAAAATTACATAATAAAGATCAATAGCACAAAAACTTATGAATGATAGAAGCTCCTTACAAGTGGTAAGCAGTCTGATTTGTGTTTTACTTCAAAAGAAAGAAAGGAAAAAAAAAAGGCTAATAAAATTCTGTCAATGACAACGATATTTCAAAAGAGATAACTGATTCCCTAAATAGATGCAAGGCCACACATTAGAAAATGAGAGGAAAAAAGAATGGGATGACAGAGGTAGAACCATGATGTGTGGTCTTTCTCAAGACCACTACAGACAGTAACATCAACTGGTTCAAACCAGAAATTGAATCTCAGACAAGCCCACAACTTAGACACACACACACACACACACACATAGCCACATGCACACACACAAATATATGCATGAAATTAAGTGAACAATTTTGATATAATCACAGAGAATGCATAAATTTGCAAATGTGTACAGAAAATTACAACACAAGAAAAAAGTCATAATGCATATTACCATACATATACACATTCTCAATTTTATGCAAAAAAAAAAAAAATCACAGCATATATATATATATATATATATATCGTCGTCGTCGTTTAACGTCCGCTTTCCATGCTAGCATGGGTTGGACGATTTGACTGAGGACTGGTGAAACCAGATGGCTACACCAGGCTCCAATCTGATTTGGCAGAGTTTCTACAGCTGGATGCCCTTCCTAACGCCAACCACTCAGAGAGTGTAGTGGGTGCTTTTACATGTCACCCGCACGAAGGCCAGTCAGGCGGTACTGGCAACGGCCACACTCAAAATGGTGCATTTCATGTGCCACCCGCACAAAAAAAAAAAAAAAAAAAAAAAAAAAAAAAATTTCATGTGTTGCCCGCACATGAGCCAGTCCAGGGGAACCAGCAACGATCTCGCTCGAAAATCCTATGTGTGTGTGTGTGTGTGTGTGTATGTATGTATGTACATGCATATATACACAAACACACTCACACATACAGCCATATGTGCACGTATCCACAAATAAAATTTACAGAAATTTTAATGGCTGTTTTAACGCAAACCTCTTCTCTCCATTTAGAAAAAACAAGTTAACATATCTAAAATTGAAAAATTTTAGGTCCAAATTTTTGATAATTGAAGGCAATCAACAAGTAATAAAAAAAATTGTTAATTGGAAATTTGGTGATTAAAATCGGGTGGAGGGAAAATATGAGCATTCACATATATACATACAATTAAAAACATGTAAGCATACATAAAGATACATGAACAAAAGGAT